>NW_026947887.1:0-99786 GCF_034190915.1 Cavia porcellus | reverse complement strand
AGGAGTGAGAAAAACATCATGGGGTGGTGTGAATCGGAGGGTCTGAATTAGGAATAGGCAGTGAGTGGCAATGTAGGATGGAGAAAAGCACCGCGGGGTGGTCAGCATGGGGAGGTCAGGGAACATGCAGTGGCAATGTAGGATAGGTTTCTGAAAAACATCGCGGGGTGGTGCGCATTGTATGGGTGTGTGTTACATTACATTCACAAGTAGGAGTGACAAAAGCATCACGGGGTGGTGCGCGTTGTATGGGTGTGTGTTACATTACATTCACTAGTAGGAGTGAGAAAAACATCACGGGGTGGTGTGAATCCGAGGGTCTGAATTAGGATAGGGAGTGAGTGGCAATGTAGGATGGAGAAAAGCACCGCGGGGTGGTCAGCATGGGGAGGTCAGGGAACATGCAGTGGCAATGTAGGATAGGTTTTTGAAAAACATCGCGGGGTGGTGCGCATTGTATGGGTGTGTGTTACATTACATTCACTAGTAGCACTGAGAAAAACATCGCGGGGTGGTGCGCATTGTATGGGCGTGTGTTACATTACATTCACTAGTAGGAGTGAGAAAAACATCACGGGGTGGTGTGAATCGGAGGGTCTCAATTAGGATAGGCAGTGAGTGGCAATGTAGGATGGAGAAAAGCACCGCGGGGTGGTCAGCATGGGGAGGTCAGGGAACATGCAGTGGCAATGTAGGATAGGTTTCTGAAAAACATCGCGTGGTGGTGCGCATTGTATGGGTGTGTGTTACATTACATTCACAAGTAGGAGTGAGAAAAGCATCACGGGGTGGTGCGCGTTGTATGGGTGTGTGTTACATTACATTCACTAGTAGGAGTGAGAAAAACATCACGGGGTGGTGTGAATTGGAGGGTCTGAATTAGGATAGGCAGTGAGTGGCAATGTAGGATGGAGAAAAGCACCGCGGGGTGGTCAGCATGGGGAGGTCAGGGAACATGCAGTGGCAATGTAGGATAGGTTTCTGAAAAACATCGCGGGGTGGTGCGCATTGTATGGGTGTGTGTTACATTACATTCACTAGTAGGAGTGAGAAAAACATCACGGGGTGGTGTGAATCGGAGGGTCTGAATTAGGATAGGCAGTGAGTGGCAATGTAGAATGGAGAAAAGCACGGCGGGGTGGTCAGCATTGAGAGGTCAGGGAACATGCAGTGGCAAAGTAGGATAGGTTTCTGAAAAACATCGCGGGGTGGTGCGCATTGTATGGGTGTGTGTTACATTACATTCACAAGTAGGAGTGAGAAAAGCATCACGGGGTGGTGCGCGTTGTATGGGTGTGTGCTACATTACATTCACTACTAGGAGTGAGAAAAACATGACGGGGTGGTGGGAATCGGAGGGTCTGAATTAGGATAGGCAGTGAGTGGCAATGTAGGATGGAGAAAAGCACCGCGGGGTGGTCAGCATGGGGAGGTCAGGGAACATGCAGTGGCAATGTAGGATAGGTTTCTGAAAAACATCGCGGGGTGGTGCGCATTGTATGGGTGTGTGTTACATTACATTCACTAGTAGGAGTGAGAAAAACATCGCGGGGTGGTGCGCATTGTATGGGTGTGTGTTACATTACATTCACTAGTAGCAGTGAGAAAAACATGGCGGGGTGGTGCGCATTGTATGGGTGTGTGTTACATTACATTCACTAGTAGCAGTGACAAAAACATCACGGGGTGGTGCGCATTGTATGGGTGTGTGTTACATTACATTCACTAGTAGGAGTGAGAAAAACATCACGGGGTGGTGTGAATCGGAGGGTCTGAATTAGGATAGGCAGTGAGTGGCAATGTAGGATGGAGAAAAGCACGGCGGGGTGGTCAGCATGGGGAGGTCAGGGAACATGCAGTGGCAATGTAGGATAGGTTTCTGAAAAATATCGCGGGGTGGTGCGCATTGTATGGGTGTGTGTTACATTACATTCACTAGTAGGAGTGAGAAAAACATCATGGGGTGGTGTGAATCGGAGGGTCTGAATTAGGAATAGGCAGTGAGTGGCAATGTAGGATGGAGAAAAGCACCGCGGGGTGGTCAGCATGGGGAGGTCAGGGAACATGCAGTGGCAATGTAGGATAGGTTTCTGAAAAACATCGCGGGGTGGTGCGCATTGTATGGGTGTGTGTTACATTACATTCACAAGTAGGAGTGACAAAAGCATCACGGGGTGGTGCGCGTTGTATGGGTGTGTGTTACATTACATTCACTAGTAGGAGTGAGAAAAACATCACGGGGTGGTGTGAATCCGAGGGTCTGAATTAGGATAGGCAGTGAGTGGCAATGTAGGATGGAGAAAAGCACCGCGGGGTGGTCAGCATGGGGAGGTCAGGGAACATGCAGTGGCAATGTAGGATAGGTTTCTGAAAAACATCGCGGGGTGGTGCGCATTGTATGGGTGTGTGTTACATTACATTCACTAGTAGGAGTGAGAAAAACATCGCGTGGTGGTGCGCATTGTATGGGTGTGTGTTACATTACATTCACTAGTAGGAGTGAGAAAAACATCACGGGGTGATGTGAATCGGAGGGTCTGAATTAGGATAGGCAGTGAGTGACAATGTAGGATGGAGAAAAGCACCGCGGGGTGGTCAGCATGGGGAGGTCAGGGAACATGCAGTGGCAATGTAGGATAGGTTTCTGAAAAACATCGCGGGGTGGTGCGCATTGTATGGGTGTGTGTTACATTACATTCACTAGTAGGAGTGAGATAAACATCACGGGGTGGTGCGCATTGTATGGGTGTGTGTTACATTACATTCACTAGTAGGAGTGAGAAAAACATCACGGGGTGGTGCGCATTGTATGGGTGTGTGTTACATTACATTCACTATTAGGAGTGAGAAAAACATCACGGGGTGGTGTGAATCTGAGGGTCTGAATAAGGATAGGCAGTGAGTGGCAATGTAGGATGGAGAAAAGCACCGCGGGGTGGTCAGCATGGGGAGGTCAGGGAACATGCAGTGGCAATGTAGGATAGGTTTCTGAAAAACATCACGGTGTGGTGTGCATTGTATGGGTGTGTGTTACATTACATTCACTAGTAGGAGTGAGAAAAACATCACGGGGTGGTGCGCATTGTATGGGTGTGTGTTACATTACATTCACTAGTAGGAGTGAGAAAAACATCACGGGGTGGTGTGAATCCGAGGGTCTGAATTAGGTTAGGCAGTGAGTGGCAATGTAGGATGGAGAAAAGCACCGCGGGGTGGTCAGCATGGGAAGGTCAGGGAACATGCAGTGGCAATGTAGGATAGGTTTCTGAAAAACATCGCGGGGTGGTGCGCATTGTATGGGTGTGTGTTACATTACATTCACTAGTAGGAGTGAGAAAAACATCGCGGGGTGGTGCGCATTGTATGGGTGTGTGTTACATTACATTCACTAGTAGCACTGAGAAAAACATCGCGGGGTGGTGCGCATTGTATGGGTGTGTGTTACATTACATTCACTAGTAGCAGTGAGAAAAACATCACGGGGTGGTGCGCATTGTATGGGTGTGTGTTACATTACATTCACAAGTAGGAGTGAGAAAATCATCGCGGGGTGGTGCGCATTGTATGTGTGTGTGTTACATTACATTCACTAGTAGCAGTGACAAAAACATCACGGGGTGGTGCGCATTGTATGGGTGTGTGTTACATTACATTCACTAGTAGGAGTGTGAAAAACATCACGGGGTGGTGTGAATCGGCGGGTCTGAATTAGGATAGGCAGTGAGTGGCAATGTAGGATGGAGAAAAGCACGGCGGGGTGGTCAGCATGGGGAGGTCAGGGAACATGCAGTGGCAATGTAGGATAGGTTTCTGAAAAATATCGCGGGGTGGTGCGCATTGTTTTGGTGTGTGTTACATTACATTCACTAGTAGGAGTGAGAAAAACATCATGGGGTGGTGTGAATCGGAGGGTCTGAATTAGGAATAGGCAGTGAGTGGCAATGTAGGATGGAGAAAAGCACCGCGGGGTGGTCAGCATGGGGAGGTCAGGGAACATGCAGTGGCAATGTAGGATAGGTTTCTGAAAAACATCGCGGGGTGGTGTGCATTGTATGGGTGTGTGTTACATTACATTCACAAGTAGGAGTGACAAAAGCATCACGGGGTGGTGCGCGTTGTATGGGTGTGTGTTACATTACATTCACTAGTAGGAGTGAGAAAAACATCACGGGGTGGTGTGAATCCGAGGGTCTGAATTAGGATAGGGAGTGAGTGGCAATGTAGGATGGAGAAAAGCACCGCGGGGTGGTCAGCATGGGGAGGTCAGGGAACATGCAGTGGCAATGTAGGATAGGTTTTTGAAAAACATCGCGGGGTGGTGCGCATTGTATGGGTGTGTGTTACATTACATTCACTAGTAGCACTGAGAAAAACATCGCGGGGTGGTGCGCATTGTATGGGTGTGTGTTACATTACATTCACTAGTAGCAGTGAGAAAAACATCACGGGGTGGTGCGCATTGTATGGGTGTGTGTTACATTACATTCACTAGTAGGAGTGAGAAAAACATCACTGGGTGGTGTGAATCGGAGGTTCTCAATAAGGATAGGCAGTGAGTGGCAATGTAGGATGGAGAAAAGCACCGCGGGATGGTCAGCATGGGGAGGTCAGGGAACATGCAGTGGCAATGTAGGATAGGTTTCTGAAAAACATCGCGGAGTGGTGCGCATTGTATGGGTGTGTGTTACATTACATTCACAAGTAGGAGTGAGAAAAACATCACGGGGTGGTGAACATTGTATGGGTGTGTGTTACATTACATTCACTAGTAGGAGTGAGAAAAACATCACGGGGTGGTGTGAATCGGAGGGTCTGAATTAGCATAGGCAGTGAGTGGCAATGTAGGATGGAGAAAAGCACCGCGGGGTGGTCAGCATGGGGAGGTCAGGGAACATGCAGTGGCAATGTAGGATAGGTTTCTGAAAAACATCGCGGGGTGGTGCGCATTGTATGGGTGTGTGTTACATTACATTCACAAGTAGGAGTGAGAAAAGCATCACGGGGTGGTGCGCGTTGTATGGGTGTGTGTTACATTACATTCACTAGTAGGAGTGAGAAAAACATCACGGGGTGGTGTGAATTGGAGGGTCTGAATTAGGATAGGCAGTGAGTGGCAATGTAGGATGGAGAAAAGCACCGCGGGGTGGTCAGCATTGGGAGGTCAGGGAACATGCAGTGGCAAAGTAGGATAGGTTTCTGAAAAACATCGCGGGGTGGTGCGCATTGTATGGGTGTGTGTTACATTACATTCACAAGTAGGAGTGAGAAAAGAATCACGGGGTGGTGCGCGTTGTATGGGTGTGTGCTACATTACATTCACTACTAGGAGTGAGAAAAACATGACGTTGTGGTGGGAATCGGAGGGTCTGAATTAGGATAGGCAGTGAGTGGCAATGTAGGATGGAGAAAAGCACCGCGGGGTGGTCAGCATGGGGAGGTCAGGGAACATGCAGTGGCAATGTAGGATAGGTTTCTGAAAAACATCGCGGGGTGGTGCGCATTGTATGGGTGTGTGTTACATTACATTCACTAGTAGGAGTGAGAAAAACATCGCGGGGTGGTGCGCATTGTATGGGTGTGTGTTACATTACATTCACTAGTAGCAGTGAGAAAAACATGGCCTGGTGGTGCGCATTGTATGGGTGTGTGTTACATTACATTCACTAGTAGCAGTGACAAAAACATCACGGGGTGGTGCGCATTGTATGGGTGTGTGTTACATTACATTCACTAGTAGGAGTGAGAAAAACATCACGGGGTGGTGTGAATCGGAGGGTCTGAATTAGGATAGGCAGTGAGTGGCAATGTAGGATGGAGAAAAGCACGGCGGGGTGGTCAGCATGGGGAGGTCAGGGAACATGCAGTGGCAATGTAGGATAGGTTTCTGAAAAATATCGCGGGGTGGTGCGCATTGTATGGGTGTGTGTTACATTACATTCACTAGTAGGAGTGAGAAAAACATCATGGGGTGGTGTGAATCGGAGGGTCTGAATTAGGAATAGGCAGTGAGTGGCAATGTAGGATGGAAAAAGCACCGCGGGGTGGTCAGCATGGGGAGGTCAGGGAACATGCAGTGGCAATGTAGGATAGGTTTCTGAAAAACATCGCGGGGTGGTGCGCATTGTATGGGTGTGTGTTACATTACATTCACAAGTAGGAGTGACAAAAGCATCACGGGGTGGTGCGCGTTGTATGGGTGTGTGTTACATTACATTCACTAGTAGGAGTGAGAAAAACATCACGGGGTGGTGTGAATCCGAGGGTCTGAATTAGGATAGGCAGTGAGTGGCAATGTAGGATGGAGAAAAGCACCGCGGGGTGGTCAGCATGGGGAGGTCAGGGAACATGCAGTGGCAATGTAGGATAGGTTTCTGAAAAACATCGCGGGGTGGTGCGCATTGTATGGGTGTGTGTTACATTACATTCACTAGTAGGAGTGAGAAAAACATCGCGTGGTGGTGGGCATTGTATGAGTGTGTCTTACATTACATTCCCTAGTAGCAGTGAGAAAAACATCACGGGGTGGTGTGAATCGGAGGGTCTGAATTAGGATAGGCAGTGAGTGGCAATGTAGGATGGAGAAAAGCACCGCGGGGTGGTCAGCATGGGGAGGTCAGGGAACATGCAGTGGCAATGTAGGATAGGTTTCTGAAAAGCATCGCGGGGTGGTGCGCATTGTATGGGTGTGTGTTACAATACATTCACTAGTAGGAGTGAGAAAAACATCACGGGGTGGTGCGCATTGTATGGGTGTGTGTTACATTACATTCACTAGTAGGAGTGAGAAAAACATCACGGGGTGATGTGAATCGGAGGGTCTGAATTAGGATAGGCAGTGAGTGACAATGTAGGATGGAGAAAAGCACCGCGGGGTGGTCAGCATGGGGAGGTCAGGGAACATGCAGTGGCAATGTAGGATAGGTTTCTGAAAAACATCGCGGGGTGGTGCGCATTGTATGGGTGTGTGTTACATTACATTCACTAGTAGGAGTGAGATAAACATCACGGGGTGGTGCGCATTGTATGGGTGTGTGTTACATTACATTCACTAGTAGGAGTGAGAAAAACATCACGGGGTGGTGCGCATTGTATGGGTGTGTGTTACATTACATTCACTATTAGGAGTGAGAAAAACATCACAGGGTGGTGTGAATCTGAGGGTCTGAATAAGGATAGGCAGTGAGTGGCAATGTAGGATGGAGAAAAGCACCGCGGGGTGGTCAGCATGGGGAGGTCAGGGAACATGCAGTGGCAATGTAGGATAGGTTTCTGAAAAACATCACGGTGTGGTGTGCATTGTATGGGTGTGTGTTACATTACATTCACTAGTAGGAGTGAGAAAAACATCACGGGGTGGTGCGCATTGTATGGGTGTGTGTTACATTACATTCACTAGTAGGAGTGAGAAAAACATCACGGGGTGGTGTGAATCCGAGGGTCTGAATTAGGTTAGGCAGTGAGTGGCAATGTAGGATGGAGAAAAGCACCGCGGGGTGGTCAGCATGGGAAGGTCAGGGAACATGCAGTGGCAATGTAGGATAGGTTTCTGAAAAACATCGCGGGGTGGTGCGCATTGTATGGGTGTGTGTTACATTACATTCACTAGTAGGAGTGAGAAAAACATCGCGGGGTGGTGCGCATTGTATGGGTGTGTGTTACATTACATTCACTAATAGCACTGAGAAAAACATCGCGGGGTGGTGCGCATTGTA
Organism: Cavia porcellus; assembly: GCF_034190915.1. Classification (NCBI taxonomy): domain Eukaryota; kingdom Metazoa; phylum Chordata; class Mammalia; order Rodentia; family Caviidae; genus Cavia; species Cavia porcellus. Next base: position 92,074 of record NW_026947887.1, on the reverse strand, counting down.
TGGGTGTGTGTTACATTACCTTCACTAGTAGCACTGAGAAAAACATCGCGGGGTGGTTCGCATTGTATGGGTGTGTGTTACATTACATTCACTAGTAGCAGTGAGAAAAACATCACGGGGTGGTGCGCATTGTATGGGTGTGTGTTACATTACATTCACTAGTAGCAGTGACAAAAACATCACGGGGTGGTGGGCATTGTATGGGTGTGTGTTACATTACATTCACTAGTAGGAGTGAGAAAAACATCACGGGGTGGTGAACATTGTATGGGTGTGTGTTACATTACATTCACTAGTAGCAGTGACAAAAACATCACGGGGTGGTGGGCATTGTATGGGTGTGTGTTACATTACATACACTAGTAGCAGTGAGAAAAACATGGCCTGGTGGTGCGCATTGTATGGGTGTGTGTTACATTACATTCACTAGTAGCAGTGACAAAAACATCACGGGGTGGTGGGCATTGTATGGGTGTGTGTTACATTACATTCACTAGTAGGAGTGAGAAAAACATCACGGGGTGGTGCGCATTGTATGGGTGTGTGTTACATTACATTCACTAGTAGGAGTGAGAAAAACATCACGGGGTGGTGTGAATCGGAGGGTCTGAATTAGCATAGGCAGTGAGTGGCAATGTAGGATGGAGAAAAGCACCGCGGGGTGGTCAGCATGGGGAGGTCAGGGAACATGCAGTGGCAATGTAGGATAGGTTTCTGAAAAACATCGCGGGGTGGTGCGCATTGTATGGGTGTGTGTTACATTACATTCACAAGAAGGAGTGAGAAAAGCATCACGGGGTGGTGCGCGTTGTATGGGTGTGTGTTACATTACATTCACTAGTAGGAGTGAGAAAAACATCACAGGGTGGTGTGAATTGGAGGGTCTGAATTAGGATAGGCAGTGAGTGGCAATGTAGGATGGAGAAAAGCACCGCGGGGTGGTCAGCATGGGGAGGTCAGGGAACATGCAGTGGCAATGTAGGATAGGTTTCTGAAAAACATCGCGGGGTGGTGCGCATTGTATGGGTGTGTGTTACATTACATTCACTAGTAGCAGTGAGAAAAACATCACGGGGTGGTGTGAATCGGAGGGTCTGAATTAGGATAGGCAGTGAGTGGCAATGTAGAATGGAGAAAAGCACGGCGGGGTGGTCAGCATTGGGAGGTCAGGGAACATGCAGTGGCAAAGTAGGATAGGTTTCTGAAAAACATCGCGGGGTGGTGCGCATTGTATGGTTGTGTGTTACATTACATTCACAAGTAGGAGTGAGAAAAGCATCACGGGGTGGTGCGCGTTGTATGGGAGTGTGTTACATTACATTCACTAGTAGCAGTGAGAAAAACATCACGGGGTGGTGCGCATTGTATGGGTGTGTGTTACATTACATTCACAAGTAGGAGTGAGAAAATCATCGCGGGGTGGTGCGCATTGTATGTGTGTGTGTTACATTACATTCACTAGTAGCAGTGACAAAAACATCACGGGGTGGTGCGCATTGTATGGGTGTGTGTTACATTACATTCACTAGTAGGAGTGTGAAAAACATCACGTGGTGGTGTGAATCGGAGGGTCTGAATTAGGATAGGCAGTGAGTGGCAATGTAGGATGGAGAAAAGCACGGCGGGGTGGTCAGCATGGGGAGGTCAGGAAACATGCAGTGGCAATGTAGGATAGGTTTCTGAAAAATATCGCGGGGTGGTGCGCATTGTTTGGGTGTGTGTTACATTACATTCACTAGTAGGAGTGAGAAAAACATCATGGGGTGGTGTGAATCGGAGGGTCTGAATTAGGAATAGGCAGTGAGTGGCAATGTAGGATGGAGAAAAGCACCGCGGGGTGGTCAGCATGGGGAGGTCAGGGAACATGCAGTGGCAATGTAGGATAGGTTTCTGAAAAACATCGCGGGGTGGTGCGCATTGTATGGGTGTGTGTTACATTACATTCACAAGTAGGAGTGACAAAAGCATCACGGGGTGGTGCGCGTTGTATGGGTGTGTGTTACATTACATTCACTAGTAGGAGTGAGAAAAACATCACGGGGTGGTGTGAATCCGAGGGTCTGAATTAGGATAGGGAGTGAGTGGCAATGTAGGATGGAGAAAAGCACCGCGGGGTGGTCAGCATGGGGAGGTCAGGGAACATGCAGTGGCAATGTAGGATAGGTTTTTGAAAAACATCGCGGGGTGGTGCGCATTGTATGGGTGTGTGTTACATTACATTCACTAGTAGCACTGAGAAAAACATCGCGGGGTGGTGCGCATTGTATGGGTGTGTGTTACATTACATTCACTAGTAGCAGTGAGAAAAACATCACGGGGTGGTGCGCATTGTATGGGTGTGTGTTACATTACATTCACTAGTAGGAGTGAGAAAAACATCACTGGGTGGTGTGAATCGGAGGTTCTGAATAAGGATAGGCAGTGAGTGGCAATGTAGGATGGAGAAAAGCACCGCGGGATGGTCAGCATGGGGAGGTCAGGGAACATGCAGTGGCAATGTAGGATAGGTTTCTGAAAAACATCGCGGGGTGGTGCGCATTGTATGGGTGTGTGTTACATTACATTCACTAGTAGGAGTGAGAAAAACATCGCGGGGTGGTGCGCATTGTATGGGTGTGTGTTACATTACATTCACTAGTAGCAGTGAAAAAAACATCACGGGGTGGTGCGCATTGTATGGGTGTGTGTTACATTACATTCACTAGTAGGAGTGAGAAAAACATCACGGGGTGGTGTGAATCGGAGGTTCTGAATAAGGATAGGCAGTGAGTGGCAATGTAGGATGGAGAAAAGCACCGCGGGGTGGTCAGCATGGGGAGGTCAGGGAACATGCAGTGGCAATGTAAGATAGGTTTCTGAAAAACATCGCAGAGTGGTGGGCATTGTATGGGTGTGTGTTACATTACATTCACTAGTAGGAGTGAGAAAAACATCACGGGGTGGTGAACATTGTATGGGTGTGTGTTACATTACATTCAATAGTAGGAGTGAGAAAAACATCACGGGGTGGTGTGAATCGGAGGGTCTGAATTAGGATAGGCAGTGAGTGGCAATGTAGGATGGAGAAAAGCACCGCGGGGTGGTCAGCATGGGGAGGTCAGGGAACATGCAGTGGCAATGTAGGATAGGTTTCTGAAAAACATCGCGGGGTGGTGCGCATTGTATGGGTGTGTGTTACATTACATTCACTAGTAGGAGTGAGAAAAACATCGCGGGGTGGTGCGCATTGTATGGGTGTGTGTTACATTACATTCACTAGTAGCAGTGAGAAAAACATCACGGGGTGGTGCGCATTGTATGGGTGTGTGTTACATTACATTCACTAGTAGGAGTGAGAAAAACATCACGGGGTGGTGTGAATCGGAGGGTCTGAATTAGCATAGGCAGTGAGTGGCAATGTAGGATGGAGAAAAGCACCGCGGGGTGGTCAGCATGGGGAGGTCAGGGAACATGCAGTGGCAATGTAGGATAGGTTTCTGAAAAACATCGCGGGGTGGTGCGCATTGTATGGGTGTGTGTTACATTACATTCACAAGTAGGAGTGAGAAAATCATCACGGGGTGGTGCGCGTTGTATGGGTGTGTGTTACATTACATTCACTAGTAGGAGTGAGAAAAACATCACGGGGTGGTGTGAATTGGAGGGTCTGAATTAGGATAGGCAGTGAGTGGCAATGTAGGATGGAGAAAAGCACCGCGGGGTGGTCAGCATGGGGAGGTCAGGGAACATGCAGTGGCAATGTAGGATAGGTTTCTGAAAAACATCGCGGGGTGGTGCGCATTGTATGGGTGTGTGTTACATTACATTCACTAGGAGGAGTGAGAAAAACATCACGGGGTGGTGTGAATCGGAGGGTCTGAATTAGGATAGGCAGTGAGTGGCAATGTAGAATGGAGAAAAGCACGGCGGGGTGGTCAGCATTGGGAGGTCAGGGAACATGCAGTGGCAAAGTAGGATAGGTTTCTGAAAAACATCGCGGGGTGGTGCGCATTGTATGGGTGTGTGTTACATTACATTCACAAGTAGGAGTGAGAAAAGCATCACGGGGTGGTGCGCGTTGTATGGGTGTGTGCTACATTACATTCACTACTAGGAGTGAGAAAAACATGACGGGGTGGTGGGAATCGGAGGGTCTGAATTAGGATAGGCAGTGAGTGGCAATGTAGGATGGAGAAAAGCACCGCGGGGTGGTCAGCATGGGGAGGTCAGGGAACATGCAGTGGCAATGTAGGATAGGTTTCTGAAAAACATCGCGGGGTGGTGCGCATTGTATGGGTGTGTGTTACATTACATTCACTAGTAGGAGTGAGAAAAACATCGCGGGGTGGTGCGCATTGTATGGGTGTGTGTTACATTACATTCACTAGTAGCAGTGAGAAAAACATGGCCTGGTGGTGCGCATTGTATGGGTGTGTGTTACATTACATTCACTAGTAGCAGTGACAAAAACATCACGGGGTGGTGCGCATTGTATGGGTGTGTGTTACATTACATTCACTAGTAGGAGTGAGAAAAACATCACGGGGTGGTGTGAATCGGAGGGTCTGAATTAGGATAGGCAGTGAGTGGCAATGTAGGATGGAGAAAAGCACCGCGGGGTGGTCAGCATGGGGAGGTCAGGGAACATGCAGTGGCAATGTAGGATAGGTTTCTGAAAAACATCGCGGGGTGGTGCGCATTGTATGGGTGTGTGTTACATTACATTCACAAGTAGGAGTGACAAAAGCATCACGGGGTGGTGCGCATTGTATGAGTGTGTGTTACATTACATTCCCTAGTAGCAGTGAGAAAAACATCACGGGGTGGTGTGAATCGGAGGGTCTGAATTAGGATAGGCAGTGAGTGGCAATGTAGGATGGAGAAAAGCACCGCGGGGTGGTCAGCATGGGGAGGTCAGGGAACATGCAGTGGCAATGTAGGATAGGTTTCTGAAAAGCATCGCGGGGTGGTGCGCATTGTATGGGTGTGTGTTACAATACATTCACTAGTAGGAGTGAGAAAAACATCACGGGGTGGTGCGCATTGTATGGGTGTGTGTTACATTACATTCACTAGTAGGAGTGAGAAAAACATCACGGGGTGATGTGAATCGGAGGGTCTGAATTAGGATAGGCAGTGAGTGACAATGTAGGATGGAGAAAAGCACCGCGGGTTGGTCAGCATGGGGATGTCAGGGAACATGCAGTGGCAATGTAGGATAGGTTTCTGAAAAATATCGCGGGGTGGTGCGCATTGTATGGGTGTGTGTTACATTACATTCACTAGTAGGAGTGAGATAAACATCACGGGGTGGTGCGCATTGTATGGGTGTGTGTTACATTACATTCACTATTAGGAGTGAGAAAAACATCACGGGGTGGTGTGAATCTGAGGGTCTGAATAAGGATAGGCAGTGAGTGGCAATGTAGGATGGAGAAAAGCACCGCGGGGTGGTCAGCATGGGGAGGTCAGGGAACATGCAGTGGCAATGTAGGATAGGTTTCTGAAAAACATCACGGTGTGTTGCGCATTGTATGGGTGTGTGTTACATTACATTCACTAGTAGGAGTGAGAAAAACATCACGGGGTGGTGCGCATTGTATGGGTGTGTGTTACATTACATTCACTAGTAGGAGTGAGAAAAACATCACGGGGTGGTGTGAATCCGAGGGTCTGAATTAGGTTAGGCAGTGAGTGGCAATGTAGGATGGAGAAAAGCACCGCGGGGTGGTCAGCATGGGAAGGTCAGGGAACATGCAGTGGCAATGTAGGATAGGTTTCTGAAAAACATCGCGGGGTGGTGCGCATTGTATGGGTGTGTGTTACATTACATTCACTAGTAGGAGTGAGAAAAACATCGCGGGGTGGTGCGCATTGTATGGGTGTGTGTTACATTACATTCACTAGTAGCACTGAGAAAAACATCGCAGAGTGGTGCGCATTGTATGGGTGTGTGTTACATTACATTCACTAGTAGCACTGAGAAAAACATCGCGGGGTGTTGCGCATTGTATGGGTGTGTGTTACATTACATTCACTAGTAGCAGTGAGAAAAACATCACGGGGTGGTGCGCATTGTATGGGTGTGTGTTACATTACATTCACTAGTAGGAGTGAGAAAAACATCACGGGGTGGTGTGAATCGGAGGTTCTGAATAAGGATAGGCAGTGAGTGGCAATGTAGGATGGAGAAAAGCACCGCGGGGTGGTCAGCATGGGGAGGTCAGGGAACATGCAGTGGCAATGTAGGATAGGTTTCTGAAAAACATCGCGGGGTGGTGCGCATTGTATGGGTGTGTGTTACATTACATTCACTAGTAGGAGTGAGAAAAACATCGCGGGGTGGTGCGCATTGTATGGGTGTGTGTTACATTACATTCACTAGTAGCAGTGAGAAAAACATGGCCTGGTGGTGCGCATTGTATGCGTGTGTGTTACATTACATTCACTAGTAGCAGTGACAAAAACATCACGGGGTGGTGGGCATTGTATGGGTGTGTGTTACATTACATTCACTAGTAGGAGTGAGAAAAACATCACGGGGTGGTGAACATTGTATGGGTGTGTGTTACATTACATTCAATAGTAGGAGTGAGAAAAACATCACGGGGTGGTGTGAATCGGAGGGTCTGAATTAGGATAGGCAGTGAGTGGCAATGTAGGATGGAGAAAGCACCGCGGGGTGGTCAGCATGGGGAGGTCAGGGAACATGCAGTGGCAATGTAGGATAGGTTTCTGAAAAACATCGCGGGGTGGTGCGCATTGTATGGGTGTGTGTTACATTACATTCACTAGTAGGAGTGAGAAAAACATCGCGGGGTGGTGCGCATTGTATGGGTGTGTGTTACATTACATTCACTAGTAGGAGTGAGAAAAACATCACGGGGTGGTGCGCATTGTATGGGTGTGTGTTACATTACATTCACTAGTAGGAGTGAGAAAAACATCACGGGGTGGTGTGAATCGGAGGGTCTGAATTAGCATAGGCAGTGAGTGGCAATGTAGGATGGAGAAAAGCACCGCGGGGTGGTCAGCATGGGGAGGTCAGGGAACATGCAGTGGCAATGTAGGATAGGTTTCTGAAAAACATCGCGGGGTGGTGCGCATTGTATGGGTGTGTGTTACATTACATTCACAAGAAGGAGTGAGAAAAGCATCACGGGGTGGTGCGCGTTGTATATGTGTGTGTTACATTACATTCACTAGTAGGAGTGAGAAAAACATCACGGGGTGGTGTGAATTGGAGGGTCTGAATTAGGATAGGCAGTGAGTGGCAATGTAGGATGGAGAAAAGCACCGCGGGGTGGTCAGCATGGGGAGGTCAGGGAACATGCAGTGGCAATGTAGGATAGGTTTCTGAAAAACATCGCGGGGTGGTGCGCATTGTATGGGTGTGTGTTACATTACATTCACTAGTAGGAGTGAGAAAAACATCACGGGGTGGTGTGAATCGGAGGGTCTGAATTAGGATAGGCAGTGAGTGGCAATGTAGAATGGAGAAAAGCACGGCGGGGAGGTCAGCATTGGGAGGTCAGGGAACATGCAGTGGCAAAGTAGGATAGGTTTCTGAAAAATATCGCGGGGTGGTGCGCATTGTATGGTTGTGTGTTACATTACATTCACAAGTAGGAGTGAGAAAAGCATCACGGGGTGGTGCGCGTTGTATGGGTGTGTGTTACATTACATTCACTAGTAGCAGTGAGAAAAACATCACGTGGTGGTGCGCATTGTATGGGTGTGTGTTACATTACATTCACAAGTAGGAGTGAGAAAATCATCGCGGGGTGGTGCGCATTGTATGTGTGTGTGTTACATTACATTCACTAGTAGCAGTGACAAAAACATCACGGGGTGGTGCGCATTGTATGGGTGTGTGTTACATTACATTCACTAGTAGGAGAGTGAAAAACATCACGGGGTCGTGTGAATCGGAGGGTCTGAATTAGGATAGGCAGTGAGTGGCAATGTAGGATGGAGAAAAGCACGGCGGGGTGGTCAGCATGGGGAGGTCAGGGAACATGCAGTGGCAATGTAGGATAGGTTTCTGAAAAATATCGCGGGGTGGTGCGCATTGTTTGGGTGTGTGTTACATTACATTCACTAGTAGGAGTGAGAAAAACATCATGGGGTGGTGTGAATCGGAGGGTCTGAATTAGGAATTGGCAGTGAGTGGCAATGTAGGATGGAGAAAAGCACCGCGGGGTTGTCAGCATGGGGAGGTCAGGGAACATGCAGTGGCAATGTAGGATAGGTTTCTGAAAAACATCGCGGGGTGGTGCGCATTGTATGGGTGTGTGTTACATTACATTCACAAGTAGGAGTGACAAAAGCATCACGGGGTGGTGCGCGTTGTATGGGTGTGTGTTACATTACATTCACTAGTAGGAGTGAGAAAAACATCACGGGGTGGTGTGAATCCGAGGGTCTGAATTAGGATAGGGAGTGAGTGGCAATGTAGGATGGAGAAAAGCACCGCGGGGTGGTCAGCATGGGGAGTTCAGGGAACATGCAGTGGCAATGTAGGATAGGTTTCTGAAAAACATCGCGGGGTGGTGGGCATTGTATGGGTGTGTGTTACATTACATTCACTAGTAGGAGTGAGAAAAACATCACGGGGTGGTGCGCATTGTATGGGGGTGTGTTACATTACATTCACTAGTAGGAGTGAGAAAAACATCACGGGGTGGTGTGAATCGGAGGGTCTGAATTAGGATAGGCATTGAGTGGCAATGTAGGATGGAGAAAAGCACACGGGGTGGTCAGCATGGGGAGGTCAGGGAACATGCAGTGGCAATGTAGGATAGGTTTTTGAAAAATATCGCGGGGTGGTGCGCATTGTATGGGTGTGTGTTACATTACATTCACTAGTAGCACTGAGAAAAACATCGCGGGGTGGTGCGCTTTGTATGGGTGTGTGTTACATTACATTCACTAGTAGCAGTGTGAAAAACATCACGGGGTGGTGCGCATTGTATGGGTGTGTGTTACATTACATTTACTAGTAGGAGTGAGAAAAACATCACTGGGGGGTGTGAATCGGAGGTTCTGAATAAGGATAGGCAGTGAGTGGCAATGTAGGATGGAGAAAAGCACCGCGGGATGGTCAGCATGGGGAGGTCAGGGAACATGCAGTGGCAATGTAGGATAGGTTTCTGAAAAACATCGCGGAGTGGTGCGCATTGTATGGGTGTGTGTTACATTACATTCACTAGTAGGAGTGAGAAAAACATCACGGGGTGGTGAACATTGTATGGGTGTGTGTTACATTACATTCAATAGTAGGAGTGAGAAAAACATCACGGGGTGGTGTGAATCGGAGGGTCTGAATTAGGATAGGCAGTGAGTGGCAATGTAGGATGGAGAAAAGCACCGCGGGGTGGTCAGCATGGGGAGGTCAGGGAACATGCAGTGGCAATGTAGGATAGGTTTCTGAAAAACATCGCGGGGTGGTGCGCATTGTATGGGTGTGTGTTACATTACATTCACTAGTAGGAGTGAGAAAAACATCGCGGGGTGGTGCGCATTGTATGGGTGTGTGTTACATTACATTCACTAGTAGCAGTGAGAAAAACATCACGGGGTGGTGCGCATTGTATGGGTGTGTGTTACATTACATTCACTAGTAGGAGTGAGAAAAACATCACGGGGTGGTGTGAATCGGAGGGTCTGAATTAGCATAGGCAGTGAGTGGCAATGTAGGATGGAGAAAAGCACCGCGGGGTGGTCAGCATGGGGAGGTCAGGGAACGTGCAGTGGCAATGTAGGATAGGTTTCTGAAAAACATCGCGGGGTGGTGCGCATTGTATGGGTGTGTGTTACATTACATTCACAAGTAGGAGTGAGAAAAACATCACGGGGTGATGTGAATCGGAGGGTCTGAATTAGGATAGGCAGTGAGTGACAATGTAGGATGGAGAAAAGCACCGCGGGTTGGTCAGCATGGGGAGGTCAGGGAACATGCAGTGGCAATGTAGGATAGGTTTCTGAAAAACATCGCGGGGTGGTGCGCATTGTATGGGTGTGTGTTACATTACATTCACTAGTAGGAGTGAGATAAACATCACGGGGTGGTGCGCATTGTATGGGTGTGTGTTACATTACATTCACTATTAGGAGTGAGAAAAACATCACGGGGTGGTGTGAATCTGAGGGTCTGAATAAGGATAGGCAGTGAGTGGCAATGTAGGATGGAGAAAAGCACCGCGGGGTGGTCAGCATGGGGAGGTCAGCGAACATGCAGTGGCAATGTAGGATAGGTTTCTGAAAAACATCACGGTGTGTTGCGCATTGTATGGGTGTGTGTTACATTACATTCACTAGTAGGAGTGAGAAAAACATCACGGGGTGGTGCGCATTGTATGGGTGTGTGTTACATTACATTCACTAGTAGGAGTGAGAAAAACATCACGGGGTGGTGTGAATCCGAGGGTCTGAATTAGGTTAGGCAGTGAGTGGCAATGTAGGATGGAGAAAAGCACCGCGGGGTGGTCAGCATGGGAAGGTCAGGGAACATGCAGTGGCAATGTAGGATAGGTTTCTGAAAAACATCGCGGGGTGGTGCGCATTGTATGGGTGTGTGTTACATTACATTCACTAGTAGGAGTGAGAAAAACATCGCGGGGTGGTGCGCATTGTATGGGTGTGTGTTACATTACATTCACTAGTAGCACTGAGAAAAACATCGCAGAGTGGTGCGCATTGTATGGGTGTGTGTTACATTACATTCACTAGTAGCACTGAGAAAAACATCGCGGGGTGGTGCGCATTGTATGGGTGTGTGTTACATTACATTCACTAGTAGCAGTGAGAAAAACATCACGGGGTGGTGCGCATTGTATGGGTGTGTGTTACATTACATTCACTAGTAGGAGTGAGAAAAACATCACGGGGTGGTGTGAATCGGAGGTTCTGAATAAGGATAGGCAGTGAGTGGCAATGTAGGATGGAGAAAAGCACCGCGGGGTGGTCAGCATGGGGAGGTCAGGGAACATGCAGTGGCAATGTAGGATAGGTTTCTGAAAAACATCGCGGGGTGGTGCGCATTGTATGGGTGTGTGTTACATTACATTCACTAGTAGGAGTGAGAAAAACATCGCGGGGTGGTGCGCATTGTATGGGTGTGTGTTACATTACATTCACTAGTAGGAGTGAGAAAAACATCACGGGGTGGTGCGCATTGTATGGGTGTGTGTTACATTACATTCACTAGTAGGAGTGAGAAAAACATCACGGGGTGGTGTGAATCGGAGGGTCTGAATTAGCATAGGCAGTGAGTGGCAATGTAGGATGGAGAAAAGCACCGCGGGGTGGTCAGCATGGGGAGGTCAGGGAACATGCAGTGGCAATGTAGGATAGGTTTCTGAAAAACATCGCGGGGTGGTGCGCATTGTATGGGTGTGTGTTACATTACATTCACTAGTAGGAGTGAGATAAACATCACGGGGTGGTGCGCATTGTATGGGTGTGTGTTACATTACATTCACTAGTAGGAGTGAGAAAAACATCACGGGGTGGTGCGCATTGTATGGGTGTGTGTTACATTACATTCACTATTAGGAGTGAGAAAAACATCACGGGGTGGTGTGAATCTGAGGGTCTGAATAAGGATAGGCAGTGTGTGGCAATGTAGGATGGAGAAAAGCACCGCGGGGTGGTCAGCATGGGGAGGTCAGGGAACATGCAGTGGCAATGTAGGATAGGTTTCTGAAAAACATCACGGTGTGGTGCGCATTGTATGGGTGTGTGTTACATTACATTCACTAGTAGGAGTGAGAAAAACATCACGGGGTGGTGCGCATTGTATGGGTGTGTGTTACATTACATTCACTAGTAGGAGTGAGAAAAACATCACGGGGTGGTGTGAATCGGAGGGTCTGAATTAGGATAGGCAGTGAGTGGCAATGAAGGATGGAGAAAAGCACCGCGGGGTGGTCAGCATGGGAAGGTCAGGGAACATGCAGTGGCAATGTAGGATAGGTTTCTGAAAAACATCGCGGGGTGGTGCGCATTGTATGGGTGTGTGTTACATTACATTCACTAGTAGGAGTGAGAAAAACATCGCGGGGTGTTGCGCTTTGTATGGGTGTGTGTTACATTACATTCACTAGTAGCACTGAGAAAAACATCGCGGGGTGGTGCGCATTGTATGGGTGTGTGTTACATTACATTCACTAGTAGCAGTGAGAAAAACATCACGGTGTGGTGCGCATTGTATGGGTGTGTGTTACATTACATTCACTAGTAGGAGTGAGAAAAACATCACGGGGTGGTGTGAATCGGAGGTTCTGAATAAGGATAGGCAGTGAGTGGCAATGTAGGATGGAGAAAAGCACCGCGGGGTGGTCAGCATGGGGAGGTCTGGGAACATGCAGTGGCAATGTAGGATAGGTTTCTGAAAAACATCGCGGAGTGGTGCGCATTGTCTGGGTGTGTGTTACATTACATTCACTAGTAGGAGTGAGAAAAATATCACGGGGTGGTGAACATTGTATGGGTGTGTGTTACATTACATTCACTAGTAGGAGTGAGAAAAACATCATGGGATGGTGTGAATCGGAGGTTCTGAATAAGGATAGGCAGTGAGTGGCAATGTAGGATGGAGAAAAGCACCCCGGGGTGGTCAGCATGTGGAGGTCAGGGAACATGCAGTGGCAATGTAGGATAGGTTTCTGAAAAACATCGCGGAGTGGTGCGCATTGTATGGGTGTGTGTTACATTACATTCACTAGTAGGAGTGAGAAAAACATCACGGGGTGGTGAACATTGTATGGGTGTGTGTTACATTACATTCACTAGTAGGAGTGAGAAAAACATCACGGGGTGGTGTGAATCAGAGGGTCTGAATTAGGATAGGCAGTGAGTGGCAATGTAGGATGGAGAAAAGCACCGCGGGGTGGTCAGCATGGGGAGGTCAGGGAACATGCAGTGGCAATGTAGGAGAGTTTCTGAAAAACATCGCGGGGTGGTGCGCATTGTATGGGTGTGTGTTACATTACATTCAAAAGTGGGAGTGAGAAAAGCATCACGGGGTGGTGCGCGTTGTATGGGTGTGTGTTACATTATATTCACTAGTAGGAGTGAGAAAAACATCACGGGGTCGTGTGAATCGGAGGGTCTGAATTAGGATAGGCAGTGAGTGGCAATGTAGGATGGAGAAAAGCATGGCGGGGTGGTCAGCATGGGGAGGTCAGGGAACATGCAGTGGCAATGTAGGATAGGTTTCTGAAAAATATTCCGGGGTGGTGCGCATTGTATGGGTGTGTGTTACATTACATTCACTAGTAGGAGTGAGAAAAACATCATGGGGTGGTGTGAATCGGAGGGTCTGAATTAGGAATAGGCAGTGAGTGGCAATGTAGGATGGAGAAAAGCACCGCGGGGTTGTCAGCATGGGGAGGTCAGGGAACATGCAGTGGCAATGTAGGATAGGTTTCTGAAAAACATCGCGGGGTGGTGCGCATTGTATGGGTGTGTGTTACATTACATTCACTAGTAGGAGTGAGAAAAACATCGCGGGGTGGTGCGCATTGTATGGGTGTGTGTTACATTACATTCACTAGTAGCAGTGAGAAAAACATCACGGGGTGGTGCGCATTGTATGGGTGTGTGTTACATTACATTCACTAGTAGGAGTGAGAAAAACATCACGGGGTGGTGTGAATCGGAGGGTCTGAATTAGCATAGGCAGTGAGTGGCAATGTATGATGGAGAAAAGCACCGCTGGGTGGTCAGCATGGGGAGGTCAGGGAACATGCAGTGGCAATGTAGGATAGGTTTCTGAAAAACATCGCGGGGTGGTGCGCATTGTATGGGTGTGTGTTACATTACATTCACAAGTAGGAGTGAGAAAAGCATCACGGGGTGGTGCGCCTTGTATGGGTGTGTGTTACATTACATTCACTAGTAGGAGTGAGAAAAACATCACGGGGTGGTGTGAATCGGAGGGTGTGAATTAGGATAGGCAGTGAGTGGCAATGTAGGATGGAGAAAAGCACCGCGGGGTGGTCAGCATGGGGAGGTCAGGGAACATGCAGTGGCAAAGTTGGATCAGTTTCAGAAAAACATCGCGGGGTGGTGCGCATTGTATGGGTGTGTGTTACATTACATTCACTAGTAGGAGTGAGAAAAACATCACGGGGCGGTGCGCATTGTATGGGTGTGTGTTACATTACATTCACTAGGAGCAGTGAGAAAAACATCACGGGGTGGTGCGCATTGTATGGGTGTGTGTTACATTACATTCACTAGTAGGAGTGAGAAAAACATCATGGGGTGGTGTGAATCGGAGGGTCTGAATTAGGATAGGCAGTGAGTGGCAATGTAGGATGGAGAAAAGCACAGCTGGGTGGTCAGCATGGGGAGGTCACGGAACATGCAGTGGCAATGTAGGATAGGTTTCTGAAAAACATCGCGGGGTGGTGCGCATTGTATGGGTGTGTGTTACATTACATTCACAAGTAGGAGTGAGAAAAGCATCACGGGGTGGTGCGCCTTGTATGGGTGTGTGTTACATTACACTCACTAGTAGGAGTGAGAAAAACATGACGGGGTGGTGCGCATTGTATGGGTGTGTGTTACGTTACATTCACTAGTAGAAGTGAGAAAAACATCAAGGGGTGGTGTGAATCGGAGGGTCTGAATTAGGATAGGCAGTGAGGCAATGTAGGATGGAGAAAAGCACCGCGGGGTGGTCAGCATGGGGAGGTCAGGGAACATGCAGTGGCAATGTAGGATAGGTTTCTGAAAAAGATCGCGGGGTGGTGCGCATTGTATGGGTGTGTGTTACATTACATTCACTAGTAGGAGTGAGAAAAACATCACGGGGTGGTGCGCTTTGTATGGGTGTGTGTTACATTACATTCACTAGTAGGAGTGAGAAAAACATCACGGGGTGGTGTGAATCGGAGTGTCTGAATTAGGATAGGCAGTGAGTGGCAATGTAGGATGGAGAAAAGCACCGCGGGGTGGTCAGCATGGGGAGGTCAGGGAACATGCAGTGGCAATGTAGGATAGGTTTCTGAAAAACATCGCGGGGTGGTGCGCATTGTATGGGTGTGTGTTACATTACATTCACAAGTAGGAGTGAGAAAAGCATCACGGGGTGGTGCGTGTTGTATGGGTGTGTGTTACATTACATTCACTAGTAGGAGTGAGAAAAACATCACGGGGTGGTGTGAATCGGAGGGTCTGAATTAGGATAGGCAGTGAGTGGCAATGTAGGATGGAGAAAAGCACCGCGGGGTGGTCAGCATGGGGAGGTCAGGGAACATGCAGTGGCAATGTAGGATAGGTTTCTGAAAAACATCGCGGGGTGGTGCGCATTGTATGGGTGTGTGTTACATTACATTCACAAGTAGGAGTGAGAAAAGCATCACGGGGTGGTGCGCGTTGTATGGGTGTGTGTTACATTACATTCACTAGTAGGAGTGAGAAAAACATCACGGGGTGGTGTGAATCGGAGGGTCTGAATTAGGATAGGCAGTGAGTGGCAATGTAGGATTGAGAAAGGCACCGCGGGTTGGTCAGCATGGGGAGGTCAGGGAACATGCAGTGGCAATGTAGGATAGGTTTCTGAAAAACATCGCGGGGTGGTGCGCATTGTATGGGTGTGTGTTACATTACATTCACTAGTAGGTGTGAGAAAAACATCACTGGGTGGTGCGCATTGTATGGGTGTGTGTTACATTACATTCACTAGTAGGAGTGAGAAAAACATCACGGGGTGGTGTGAATCGGAGGGTCGGAATTAGGATAGGCAGTGAGTGGCAATGTAGGATGGAGAAAAGCACCGCGGGGTGGTCAGCATGGGGAGGTCAGGGAACACGCAGTGGCAATGTAGGATAGGTTTCTGAAAAACATCGCGGGGTGGTGCGCATTGTATGGGTGTGTGTTACATTACATTCACTAGTAGGAGTGAGAAAAACATCACGGGGTGGTGCGCATTGTATGGGTGTGTGTTACATTACATTCACTAGTACCAGTGAGAAAAACATCACGGGGTGGTGCGCTTAGTATGGGTGTGTGTTACATTACATTCACTAGTAGGAGTGAGAAAAACATCACGGGGTGGTGTGAATCGGAGGGTCTGAATTAGGATAGGCAGTGAGTGGCAATGTAGGATGGAGAAAAGCACAGCGGGGTGGTCAGCATGGGGAGGTCAGGGAACATGCAGTGGCAATGTAGGATAGGTTTCTGAAAAACATCGCGGGGTGGTGCGCATTGTATGGGTGTCTGTTACATTACATTCACAAGTAGGAGTGAGAAAAGCATCACGGGGTGGTGCGCCTTGTATGGGTGTGTGTTACATTACATTCACTAGTAGGAGTGAGAAAAACATCACGGGGTGGTGTGAATCGGAGGGTCTGAATTAGAATAGGCAGTGAGTGGCAATGTAGGATGGAGAAAAGCACCGCGGGGTGGTCAGCATGGGGAGGTCAGGGAACATGCAGTGGCAATGTAGGATAGGTTTCTGAAAAAGATCGCGGGGTGGTGCGCATTGTATGGGTGTGTGTTACATTACATTCACTAGTAGGAGTGAGAAAAACATCACGGGGTGGTGCGCATTGTATGGGTGTGTGTTACATTACACTCACTAGTACGAGTGACAAAAACATCGCGGGGTGGTGCGCATTGTATGGGTGTGTGTTACATTACATTCACTAGTAGGAGTGAGAAAAACATCAAGGGGTGGTGTGAATCGGAGGGTCTGAATTAGGATAGGCAGTGAGGCAATGTAGGATGGAGAAAAGCACCGCGGGGTGGTCAGCATGGGGAGGTCAGGAAACAGGCAGTGGCAATGTAGGTTTCTGAAAAACATCGCGGGGTGGTGCGCATTTTATGGGTGTGTGTTACATTACATTCACTAGTAGCAGTGAGAAAAACATCACGGGTGTTGCGCATTGTATGGGTGTGTGTTACATTACATTCACTAGTAGGAGTGAGAAAAACATCACGGGGTGGTGTGAATTGGAGGGTCTGAATTAGGATAGGCAGTGAGTGGCAATGTAGGATGGAGAAAAGCACCGCGGGGTGGTCAGCATCTGGAGGTCAGGGAACATGCTGTGGCAATGTAGGATAGGTTTCTGAAAAAGATCGCGGGGTGGTGCGCATTGTATGGGTGTGTGTTACATTACATTCACTAGTAGGAGTGAGAAAAACATCACGGGGTGGTGTGAATCAGAGGGTCTGAATTAGGATAGGCAGTGAGTGGCAATATAGGATGGAGAAAAGCACCGCGGGGTGGTCAGCATGGGGAGGTCAGGGAACATGCAGTGGCAATGTAGGAAAGGTTTCTGAAAAACATCGCGGGGTGGTGCGCATTGTATGGGTGTGTGTTACATTACATTCACTAGGAGCAGTGAGAAAAACATCACGGGGTGGTGCGCATTGTATGGGTGTGTGTTACATTACATTCACTAGTAGGAGTGAGAAAAACATCACGGGGTGGTGTGAATCGGAGGGTCTGAATTAGGATAGGCAGTGAATGGCAATGTAGGATGGAGAAAAGCACAGCGGGGTGGTCAGCATGGGGAGGTCACGGAACATGCAGTGGCAATGTAGGATAGGTTTCTGAAAAAGATCGCGGGGTGGTGCGCATTGTATGGGTGTGTGTTACATTACATTCACTAGTAGGAGTGAGAAAAACATCACGGGGTTGTGTGAATCAGAGGGTCTGAATTAGGATAGGCAGTGAGTGGCAATGTAGGATGGAGAAAAGCACCGCGGGGTGGTCAGCATGGGGAGGTCAGGGAACATGCAGTGGCAATGTAGGACAGGTTTCTGAAAAACATCGCGGGGTGGTGCGCATTGTATGGGTGTGTGTTACATTACATTCACTAGTAGGAGTGAGAAAAACATCACGGGGCGGTGCGCATTGTATGCGTGTTTGTTACATTACATTCACTAGGAGCAGTGAGAAAAACATCACGGGGTGGTGCGCATTGTATGGGTGTGTGTTACATTACATTCACTAGTAGGAGTGAGAAAAACATCACGGGGTGGTGTGAATCAGAGGGTCTGAATTAGGATAGGCAGTGAGTGGCAATGTAGGATGGAGAAAAGCACAGCGGGGTGGTCAGCATGGGGAGGTCATGGAACATGCAGTGGCAATGTAGGATAGGTTTCTGAAAAACATCGCGGGGTGGTGCGCATTGTATGGGTGTGTGTTACATTACATTCACAAGTAGGAGTGAGAAAAGCATCACGGGGTGGTGCGCCTTGTATGGGTGTGTGTTACATTACACTCACTAGTAGGAGTGAGAAAAACATCACGGGGTGGTGCGCATTGTATGGGTGTGTGTTACATTACATTCACTAGTAAGAGTGAGAAAAACATCAAGGGGTGGTGTGAATCGGAGGGTCTGAATTAGGATAGGCAGTGAGGCAATGTAGGATGGAGAAAAGCACCGCGGGGTGGTCAGCATGGGGAGGTCAGGGAACAGGCAGTGGCAATGTAGGTTTCTGAAAAAAATCGCAGGGTGGTGCGCATTGTATGGGTGTGTGTTACATTACATTCACTAGTAGGAGTGAGAAAAACATCACGGGGTGGTGCGCATTGTATGGGTGTGTGTTACATAACATTCACTAGTTGGAGTGAGAAAAACATCACGGGGTGTTGTGAATTGGAGGGTCTGAATTAGGATAGGCAGTGAGTGGCAATGTAGGATGGAGAAAAGCACTGCGGGGTGGTCAGCATGGGGAGGTCAGGGAACATGCAGTGGCAATGTAGGATAGGTTTCTGAAAAAGATCGCGGGGTGGTGCGCATTGTATGGGTGTGTGTTACATTACATTCACTAGTAGGAGTGAGAAAAACATCACAGGGTGGTGCGCTTTGTATGGGTGTGTGTTACATTACATTCACTAGTACGAGTGAGAAAAACATCACGGGGTGGTGTGAATCGGAGTGTCTGAATTAGGATAGGCAGTGAGTGGCAATGTAGGATGGAGAAAAGCACCGAGGGGTGGTCAGCATGGGGAGGTCAGGGAACATGCAGTGGCAATGTAGGATAGGTTTCTGAAAAACATCGCGGGGTGGTGCGCATTGTATGGGTGTGTGTTACATTACATTCACAAGTAGGAGTGAGAAAAGCATCACGGTGTGGTGCGTGTTGTATGGGTGTGTGTTACATTACATTCACTAGTAGGAGTGAGAAAAACATCACGGGGTGGTGTGAATTGGGAGGGTCTGAATTAGGATAGGCAGTGAGTGGCAATGTAGGATGGAGAAAAGCACCGCGGGGTGGTCAGCATGGGGAGGTCAGGGAACATGCAGTGGCAATGTAGGATAGGTTTCTGAAAAACATCGCGGGGTGGTGCGCATTGTATGGGTGTGTGTTACATTACATTCACAAGTAGGGGTGAGAAAAGCATCACGGGGTGGTGCGCGTTGTATGGGTGTGTGTTACATAACATTCACTAGTAGGAGTGAGAAAAACATCACGGGGTGGTGTGAATCGGAGGGTCTGAATTAGGATAGGCAGTGAGTGGCAATGTAGGATTGAGAAAAGCACCGCGGGGTGGTCAGCATGGGGAGGTCAGGGAACATGCAGTGGCAATGTAGGATAGGTTTCTGAAAAACATCGCGGGGTGGTGCGCATTGTATGGGTGTGTGTTACATTACATTCACTAGTAGGTGTGAGAAAAACATCACGGGGTGGTGCGCATTGTATGGGTGTGTGTTACATTACATTCACTAGTAGGAGTGAGAAAAACATCACGGGGTGGTGTGAATCGGAGGGTCTGAATTAGGATAGGCAGTGAGTGGCAATGTAGGATGGAGAAAAGCACCGCGGGGTGGTCAGCATGGGGAGGTCAGGGAACATGCAGTGGCAATGTAGGATAGGTTTCTGAAAAACATCGCGGGGTGGTGCGCATTGTATGGGTGTGTGTTACATTACATTCACTAGTAGGAGTGAGAAAAGCATCACGGGGTGGTGCGCATTGTATGGGTGTGTGTTACATTACATTCACTAGTAGCAGTGAGAAAAACATCACGGGGTGGTGCGCTTTGTATGGGTGTGTGTTACATTACATTCACTAGTAGGAGTGAGGAAAACATAATGGGGTGGTGTGAATCGGAGGGTCTGAATTAGGATAGGCAGTGAGTGGCAATGTAGGATGGAGAAAAGCACAGCGGGGTGGTCAGCATGGGGAGGTCAGGGAACATGCAGTGGCAATGTAGGATAGGTTTCTGAAAAACATCGCGGGGTGGCGCGCATTGTATGGGTGTGTGTTACATTACATTCACAAGTAGGAGTGAGAAAAGCATCACGGGGTGGTGCGCCTTGTATGGGTGTGTGTTACATTACATTCACTAGTAGGAGTGAGAAAAACATCACGGGGTGGTGTGAATCGGAGGGTCTGAATTAGAATAGGCAGTGAGTGGCAATGTAGGATGGAGAAAAGCACCGCGGGGTGGTCAGCATGGGGAGGTCAGGGAACATGCAGTGGCAATGTAGGATAGGTTTCTGAAAAAGATCGCGGGGTGGTGCGCATTGTATGGGTGTGTGTTACATTACATTCACTAGTAGGAGTGAGAAAAACATCACGGGGTGGTGCGCATTGTATGGGTGTGTGTTACATTACACTCACTAGTACGAGTGACAAAAACATCGCGGGGTGTTGCGCATTGTATGGGTGTGTGTTACATTACATTCACTAGTAGGAGTGAGAAAAACATCAAGGGGTGGTGTGAATCGGAGGGTCTGAATTAGGATAGGCAGTGAGGCAATGTAGGATGGAGAAAAGCACCGCGGGGTGGTCAGCATGGGGAGGTCAGGAAACAGGCAGTGGCAATGTAGGTTTCTGAAAAACATCGCGGGGTGGTGCGCATTTTATGGGTGTGTGTTACATTACATTCACTAGTAGCAGTGAGAAAAACATCACGGGTGTTGCGCATTGTATGGGTGTGTGTTACATTACATTCACTAGTAGGAGTGAGAAAAACATCACGGGGTGGTGTGAATTGGAGAGTCTGAATTAGGATAGGCAGTGAGTGGCAATGTAGGATGGAGAAAAGCACCGCGGGGTGGTCAGCATCTGGAGGTCAGGGAACATGCTGTGGCAATGTAGGATAGGTTTCTGAAAAAGATCGCGGGGTGGTGCGCATTGTATGGGTGTGTGTTACATTACATTCACTAGTAGGAGTGAGAAAAACATCATGGGGTGGTGTGAATCAGAGGGTCTGAATTAGGATAGGCAGTGAGTGGCAATGTAGGATGGAGAAAAGCACCGCGGGGTGGTCAGCATGGGGAGGTCAGGGAACATGCAGTGGCAATGTAGGACAGGTTTCTGAAAAACATCGCGGGGTGGTGCGCATTGTATGGGTGTGTGTTACATTACATTCACTAGTAGGAGTGAGAAAAACATCACGGGGTGGTGCGCATTGCATGGGTGTGTGTTATATTACATTCACTAGTAGGAGTGAGAAAAACATCACGGGGTGGTGCGCATTGTATGGGTGTGTGTTACATTACATTCATTACTAGGAGTGAGAAAAACGTAACGGGGTGGTGCGCATTGTATGGGTGTGTGTTACATTACATTCACTAGCAGGAGTGAGAAAAACATCACGGGGTGGTGCGCATTGTATGGGTGAGTGTTACATTACATTCACTACTAGGAGTGAGAAAAACATCACGGGGCGGTGCGGATTGTATGGGTGTGTGTTACATTACATTCACTAGTAGGAGTGAGAAAAACATCACGGGGCGGTGCGCATTGTATGGGTGTGTGTTACATTACATTCACTAGTAGGAGTGAGAAAAACATCACGGGGTGGTGCGCATTGTATGGGTGTGTGTTACATTACATTCACTAGTAGGAGTGAGAAAAACATCACGGGGTGGTGCGCATTGTATGGGTGTGTGTTACATTACATTCACTAGTAGGAGTGAGAAAAACATCACGGGGTGGTGCGCATTGTATGGGTGTGTGTTACATTAGATTCACTAGTAGGAGTGAGAAAATCATCACGGGGTGGTGCGCATTGTATGGGTGTGTGTTACATTACTTTCACTAGTAGGAGTGAGAAAAACATCACGGGGTGGTGCGCATTGTATGGGTGTGTGTTACATTACATTCACTAGTAGGAGTGAGAAAAACATCACGGGGTGGTGCGCATTGTGTGGGTGAGTGTTACATTACATTCACTACTAGGAGTGAGAAAAACATCACGGGGCGGTGCGGATTGTATGGGTGTGTGTTACATTACATTCACTAGTAGTAGTGAGAAAAACATCACGGGGTGGTGCGCATTGTATGGGTGTGTGTTACATTACATTCACTAGTAGGAGTGAGAAAAACATCACGGGGTGGTGCGCATTGTATGGGTGTGTGTTACATTACATTCACTAGTAGGAGTGAGAAAAACATCACGGGGTGGTGCGCATTGTATGGGTGTGTGTTACATTACATTCACTAGTAGGATTGAGAAAAACATCACGGGGTGGTGCGCATTGTATGGATGTGTGTTACATTACATTCCCTAGCAGCAATGAGAAAAACATCACGGGGTGGTGCGCATTGTATGGGTGTGTGTTACATTACATTCACTAGTAGGATTGAGAAAAACATCACGGGGTGGTGCGCATTGTATGGATGTGTGTTACATTACATTCACTAGCAGCAGTGAGAAAAACATCACGGGGTGGTGCGCATTGTATGGGTGTGTGTTACATTACATTCACTAGTAGGAGTGAGAAAAACATCACGGGGTGTTGCGCATTGTATGGGTGTGTGTTACATTACATTCACTAGCAGGAGTGAGAAAAACATCACGGGGTGGTGCGCATTGTATGGGTGTGTGTTACATTAGATTCACTAGTAGGAGTGAGAAAAACATCACGGGGTGGTGCGCATTGTATGGGTGTGTGTTACATTACATTCACTAGTAGGAGTGAGAAAAACATCACGGGGTGGTGCGCATTGTATGGGTGTGTGTTACATTACATTCACTACTAGGAGTGAGAAAAACGTCACGGGGTGGTGCGCATTGTATGGGTGTGTGTTACATTACATTCACTAGTAGCAGTGAGAAAAACATCACGAGGTGGTGCGCATTGTATGGGTGTGTGTTACATTACATTCACTAGTAGGAGTGAGAAAAACATCACGGGGTGGTGTGCATTGTAAGGGTGTGTGTAACATTACAGTCACTACTAGGAGTGAGAAAAACATCACGGGGTGGTGTGAATCGGAGGGTCTGAATTAGGATAGGCATTGAGTGGCAATGTAGGATGGAGAAAAGCACAGCGGGGTGGTCAGCATGGGGAGGTCAGGGAACAGGCAGTGGCAATGTAGGTTTCTGAAAAAAATCGCAGGGTGGTGCGCATTGTATGGGTGTGTGTTACATTACATTCACTAGTAGGAGTGAGAAAAACATCACGGGGTGGTGCGCATTGTATGGGTGTGTGTTACATAACATTCACTAGTTGGAGTGAGAAAAACATCACGGGGTGTTGTGAATTGGAGGGTCTGAATTAGGATAGGCAGTGAGTGGCAATGTAGGATGGAGAAAAGCACCGCGGGGTGGTCAGCATGGGGAGGTCAGGGAACATGCAGTGGCAATGTAGGATAGGTTTCTGAAAAAGATCGCGGGGTGGTGCGCATTGTATGGGTGTGTGTTACATTACATTCACTAGTAGGAGTGAGAAAAACATCACAGGGTGGTGCGCTTTGTATGGGTGTGTGTTACATTACATTCACTAGTACGAGTGAGAAAAACATCACGGGGTGGTGTGAATCGGAGTGTCTGAATTAGGATAGGCAGTGAGTGGCAATGTAGGATGGAGAAAAGCACCGAGGGGTGGTCAGCATGGGGAGGTCAGGGAACATGCAGTGGCAATGTAGGATAGGTTTCTGAAAAACATCGCGGGGTGGTGCGCATTGTATGGGTGTGTGTTACATTACATTCACAAGTAGGAGTGAGAAAAGCATCACGGTGTGGTGCGTGTTGTATGGGTGTGTGTTACATTACATTCACTAGTAGGAGTGAGAAAAACATCACGGGGTGGTGTGAATTGGGAGGGTCTGAATTAGGATAGGCAGTGAGTGGCAATGTAGGATGGAGAAAAGCACCGCGGGGTGGTCAGCATGGGGAGGTCAGGGAACATGCAGTGGCAATGTAGGATAGGTTTCTGAAAAACATCGCGGGGTGGTGCGCATTGTATGGGTGTGTGTTACATTACATTCACAAGTAGGGGTGAGAAAAGCATCACGGGGTGGTGCGCGTTGTATGGGTGTGTGTTACATAACATTCACTAGTAGGAGTGAGAAAAACATCACGGGGTGGTGTGAATCGGAGGGTCTGAATTAGGATAGGCAGTGAGTGGCAATGTAGGATTGAGAAAAGCACCGCGGGGTGGTCAGCATGGGGAGGTCAGGGAACATGCAGTGGCAATGTAGGATAGGTTTCTGAAAAACATCGCGGGGTGGTGCGCATTGTATGGGTGTGTGTTACATTACATTCACTAGTAGGTGTGAGAAAAACATCACGGGGTGGTGCGCATTGTATGGGTGTGTGTTACATTACATTCACTAGTAGGAGTGAGAAAAACATCACGGGGTGGTGTGAATCGGAGGGTCTGAATTAGGATAGGCAGTGAGTGGCAATGTAGGATGGAGAAAAGCACCGCGGGGTGGTCAGCATGGGGAGGTCAGGGAACATGCAGTGGCAATGTAGGATAGGTTTCTGAAAAACATCGCGGGGTGGTGCGCATTGTATGGGTGTGTGTTACATTACATTCACTAGTAGGAGTGAGAAAAGCATCACGGGGTGGTGCGCATTGTATGGGTGTGTGTTACATTACATTCACTAGTAGCAGTGAGAAAAACATCACGGGGTGGTGCGCTTTGTATGGGTGTGTGTTACATTACATTCACTAGTAGGAGTGAGGAAAACATAATGGGGTGGTGTGAATCGGAGGGTCTGAATTAGGATAGGCAGTGAGTGGCAATGTAGGATGGAGAAAAGCACAGCGGGGTGGTCAGCATGGGGAGGTCAGGGAACATGCAGTGGCAATGTAGGATAGGTTTCTGAAAAACATCGCGGGGTGGCGCGCATTGTATGGGTGTGTGTTACATTACATTCACAAGTAGGAGTGAGAAAAGCATCACGGGGTGGTGCGCCTTGTATGGGTGTGTGTTACATTACATTCACTAGTAGGAGTGAGAAAAACATCACGGGGTGGTGTGAATCGGAGGGTCTGAATTAGAATAGGCAGTGAGTGGCAATGTAGGATGGAGAAAAGCACCGCGGGGTGGTCAGCATGGGGAGGTCAGGGAACATGCAGTGGCAATGTAGGATAGGTTTCTGAAAAAGATCGCGGGGTGGTGCGCATTGTATGGGTGTGTGTTACATTACATTCACTAGTAGGAGTGAGAAAAACATCACGGGGTGGTGCGCATTGTATGGGTGTGTGTTACATTACACTCACTAGTACGAGTGACAAAAACATCGCGGGGTGTTGCGCATTGTATGGGTGTGTGTTACATTACATTCACTAGTAGGAGTGAGAAAAACATCAAGGGGTGGTGTGAATCGGAGGGTCTGAATTAGGATAGGCAGTGAGGCAATGTAGGATGGAGAAAAGCACCGCGGGGTGGTCAGCATGGGGAGGTCAGGAAACAGGCAGTGGCAATGTAGGTTTCTGAAAAACATCGCGGGGTGGTGCGCATTTTATGGGTGTGTGTTACATTACATTCACTAGTAGCAGTGAGAAAAACATCACGGGTGTTGCGCATTGTATGGGTGTGTGTTACATTACATTCACTAGTAGGAGTGAGAAAAACATCACGGGGTAGTGTGAATTGGAGGGTCTGAATTAGGATAGGCAGTGAGTGGCAATGTAGGATGGAGAAAAGCACCGCGGGGTGGTCAGCATCTGGAGGTCAGGGAACATGCTGTGGCAATGTAGGATAGGTTTCTGAAAAAGATCGCGGGGTGGTGCGCATTGTATGGGTGTGTGTTACATTACATTCACTAGTAGGAGTGAGAAAAACATCATGGGGTGGTGTGAATCAGAGGGTCTGAATTAGGATAGGCAGTGAGTGGCAATGTAGGATGGAGAAAAGCACCGCGGGGTGGTCAGCATGGGGAGGTCAGGGAACATGCAGTGGCAATGTAGGACAGGTTTCTGAAAAACATCGCGGGGTGGTGCGCATTGTATGGGTGTGTGTTACATTACATTCACTAGTAGGAGTGAGAAAAACATCACGGGGTGGTGCGCATTGCATGGGTGTGTGTTACATTACATTCACTAGTAGGAGTGAGAAAAACATCACGGGGTGGTGCGCATTGTATGGGTGTGTGTTACATTACATTCATTACTAGGAGTGAGAAAAACGTAACGGGGTGGTGCGCATTGTATGGGTGTGTGTTACATTACATTCACTAGCAGGAGTGAGAAAAACATCACGGGGTGGTGCGCATTGTATGGGTGAGTGTTACATTACATTCACTACTAGGAGTGAGAAAAACATCACGGGGCGGTGCGGATTGTATGGGTGTGTGTTACATTACATTCACTAGTAGGAGTGAGAAAAACATCACGGGGCGGTGCGCATTGTATGGGTGTGTGTTACATTACATTCACTAGTAGGAGTGAGAAAAACATCACGGGGTGGTGCGCATTGTATGGGTGTGTGTTACATTACATTCACTAGTAGGAGTGAGAAAAACATCACGGGGTGGTGCGCATTGTATGGGTGTGTGTTACATTACATTCACTAGTAGGAGTGAGAAAAACATCACGGGGTGGTGCGCATTGTATGGGTGTGTGTTACATTAGATTCACTAGTAGGAGTGAGAAAATCATCACGGGGTGGTGCGCATTGTATGGGTGTGTGTTACATTACTTTCACTAGTAGGAGTGAGAAAAACATCACGGGGTGGTGCGCATTGTATGGGTGTGTGTTACATTACATTCACTAGTAGGAGTGAGAAAAACATCACGGGGTGGTGCGTATTGTGTGGGTGAGTGTTACATTACATTCACTACTAGGAGTGAGAAAAACATCACGGGGCGGTGCGGATTGTATGGGTGTGTGTTACATTACATTCACTAGTAGTAGTGAGAAAAACATCACGGGGTGGTGCGCATTGTA
The DNA here is from genome assembly GCF_034190915.1 of Cavia porcellus. NCBI lineage: Eukaryota > Metazoa > Chordata > Mammalia > Rodentia > Caviidae > Cavia > Cavia porcellus. The sequence continues at coordinate 64,992 of NW_026947887.1, read as the reverse complement.
TGGGTGTGTGTTACATTACATTCACTAGTAGGAGTGAGAAAAACATCACGGGGTGGTGCGCAATGTATGGGTGTGTGTTACATTACATTCACTAGTAGGAGTGAGAAAAACATCACGGGGTGGTGCGCATTGTATGGGTGTGTGTTACATTACATTCACTAGTAGGATTGAGAAAAACATCACGGGGTGGTGCGCATTGTATGGATGTGTGTTACATTACATTCCCTAGCAGCAATGAGAAAAACATCACGGGGTGGTGCGCATTGTATGGGTGTGTGTTACATTACATTCACTAGTAGGATTGAGAAAAACATCACGGGGTGGTGCGCATTGTATGGATGTGTGTTACATTACATTCACTAGCAGCAGTGAGAAAAACATCACGGGGTGGTGCGCATTGTATGGGTGTGTGTTACATTACATTCACTAGTAGGAGTGAGAAAAACATCACGGGGTGTTGCGCATTGTATGGGTGTGTGTTACATTACATTCACTAGCAGGAGTGAGAAAAACATCACGGGGTGGTGCGCATTGTATGGGTGTGTGTTACATTAGATTCACTAGTAGGAGTGAGAAAAACATCACGGGGTGGTGCGCATTGTATGGGTGTGTGTTACATTACATTCACTAGTAGGAGTGAGAAAAACATCACGGGGTGGTGCGCATTGTATGGGTGTGTGTTACATTACATTCACTACTAGGAGTGAGAAAAACGTCACGGGGTGGTGCGCATTGTATGGGTGTGTGTTACATTACATTCACTAGTAGCAGTGAGAAAAACATCACGAGGTGGTGCGCATTGTATGGGTGTGTGTTACATTACATTCACTAGTAGGAGTGAGAAAAACATCACGGGGTGGTGTGCATTGTAAGGGTGTGTGTAACATTACAGTCACTACTAGGAGTGAGAAAAACATCACGGGGTGGTGTGAATCGGAGGGTCTGAATTAGGATAGGCATTGAGTGGCAATGTAGGATGGAGAAAAGCACAGCGGGGTGGTCAGCATGGGGAGGTCAGGGAACATGCAGTGGCAATGTAGGATAGGTTTCTGAAAAACATCACGAGGTGGTGCGCATTGTATGGGTGTGTGTTTCATTACATTCACTACTAGGAGTGAGAAAAACATCACGGGGTGGTGCGCATTGTATGGGTGTGTGTTACATTACATTCACTAGCAGGAGTGAGAAAAACATCACGGGGTGGTGCGCATTGTATGGGTGTGTGTTTCATTACATTCACTACTAGGAGTGAGAAAAACATCACGGGGTGGTGCGCATTGTATGGGTGTGTGTTTCATTACATTCACTACTAGGAGTGAGAAAAACATCACGGGGTGGTGCGCATTTTATGGGTGTGTGTTACATTACATTCACTAGCAGGAGTGAGAAAAACATCACGGGGTGGTGCGCATTGTATGGGTGTGTGTTACATTACATTCACTAGCAGGAGTGAGAAAAACATCACGGGGTGGTGCGCATTGTATGGGTGTGTGTTACATTACATTCACTAGCAGGAGTGAGAAAAACATCACGGGGTGGTGCGCATTGCATGGGTGTGTGTTACATTACATTCACTAGCAGGAGTGAGAAAAACATCACGGGGTGGTGCGCATTGTATGGGTGTGTGTTACATTACATTCACTAGCAGGAGTGAGAAAAACATCACGGGGTGGTGCGCATTGCATGGGTGTGTGTTACATTACATTCACTAGTAGGAGTGAGAAAAACATCACGGGGTGGTGCGCATTGTATGGGTGTGTGTTACATTACATTCACTACTAGGAGTGAGAAAAACATCACGGGGTGGTGCGCATTGTATGGGTGTGTGTTTCATTACATTCACTACTAGGAGTGAGAAAAACATCACGGGGTGGTGCGCATTGTATGGGTGTGTGTTACATTACATTCACTACTAGGAGTGAGAAAAACGTCACGGGGTGATGCGCATTGTATGGGTGTGTGTTACATTATATTCTCTTGTAGCAGTGAGAAAAACATCACAGGGTGGTGCGCATTGTATGGGTGTGTGTTACATTACATTCTCTACTAGGAGTGAGAAAAACATCACGGGGTGGTGTGAATCGGAGGGTCTGAATTAGGATAGGCATTGAGTGGCAATGTAGGATGGAGAAAAGCACAGCGGGGTGGTCAGCATGGGGAGGTCAGGGAACATGCAGTGGCAATGTAGGATAGGTTTCTGAAAAACATCACGAGGTGGTGCGCATTGTATCGGTGTGTGTTTCATTACATTCACTACTAGGAGTGAGAAAAACATCACGGGGTGGTGCGCATTGTATGGGTGTGTGTTAAATTACATTCACTAGCAGGAGTGAGAAAAACATCACGGAGTGGTGCGCATTGTATGGGTGTGTGTTACATTACATTCACTAGCAGGAGTGAGAAAAACATCACGGGGTGGTGCGCATTGTATGGGTGTGTGTTTCATTACATTCACTACTAGGAGTGAGAAAAACATCACGGGGTGGTGCGCATTGTATGGGTGTGTGTTTCATTACATTCACTACTAGGAGTGAGAAAAACATCACGGGGTGGTGCGCATTGTATGGGTGTGTGTTACATTACATTCACTAGCAGGAGTGAGAAAAACATCACGGGGTGGTGCGCATTGTATGGGTGTGTGTTACATTAGATTCACTAGCAGGAGTGAGAAAAACATCACGGGGTGGTGCGCATTGTATGGGTGTGTGTTACATTACATTCACTAGCAGGAGTGAGAAAAACATCACGGGGTGATGCGCATTGTATGGGTGTGTGTTACATTACATTCACTAGCAGGAGTGAGAAAAACATCACGGGGTGGTGCGCATTGTATGGGTGTGTGTTACATTACATTCACTAGCAAGAGTGAGAAAAACATCACGGGGTGGTGTGCATTGTAAGGGTGTGTATTACATTACATTCACTAGTAGGAGTGAGAAAAACATCACGGGGTGGTGTGAATCGGAGGGTCTGAATTACGATAGGCATTGAGTGGCAATGTAGGATGGAGAAAAGCACAGCGGGGTGGTCAGCATGGGGAGGTCAGGGAACATGCAGTGGCAATGGAGGATAGGTTTCTGAAAAACATCACGAGGTGGTGCGCATTGTATGGGTGTGTGTTAAATTACATTCACTAGTAGGAGTGAGAAAAACATCACGGGGTGGTGCGCATTGTATGGGTGTGTGTTACATTACATTCACTAGTAGCAGTGAGAAAAACATCACGGGGTGGTGCGCATTGTATGGGTGTGTGTTACATTACATTCACTAGTAGGAGTGAGAAAAACATCACCGGGTGGTGCGCATTGTAAGGGTGTGTGTTACATTACATTCACTATTAGGAGTGAGAAAAACATCACGGGGTTGTGCGCATTGTATGGGAGTGTGTTACATTACATTCACTAGCAGGAGTGAGAAAAACATCACAGGGTCGTGCGGATTGTATGGGTGTGTGTTACATTACATTCACTAGCAGGAGTGAGAAAAACATCACGGGGTGGTGCGCATTGTATGGGTGTGTGTTACATTACATTCACTAGTAGGAGTGAGAAAAACATCACGGGGTGGTGCGCATTGTATGGGTGGGTGTTACATTACATTCACTAGTAGGAGTGAGAAAAACATCACCGGGTGGTGCGCATTGTATGGGTGTGTGTTACATTATATTCACTAGTAGGAGTGAGAAAAACATCATGGGGTGGTGCACATTGTATGGGTGTGTGTTACATTAGATTCACTAGTAGGAGTGAGAAAAACATCACGGGGTGGTGCGCATTGTATGGGTGTGTGTTACATTAGATTCAGTAGTAGGAGTGAGAAAAACATCACGGGGTGGTGTGCATTGTATGGGTGTGTGTTACATTAGATTCAGTAGTAGGAGTGAGAAAAACATCACGGGGTGGTGCGCATTGTATGGGTGTGTGTTACATTACATTCACTAGTAGGAGTGAGAAAAACATCATGGCGTGGTGCGCATTGTATGGGTGTGTGTTACATTACGTTCACTAGCAGGAGTGAGAAAAACATCACGGGGTGGTGCGCATTGTATGGGTGTGTGTTACATTACATTCACTAGCAGGAGTGAGAAAAACATCACAGGGTGGTGCGCATTGTATGGGTGTGTGTTACATTACATTCACTAGCAGGAGTGAGAAAAACATCACGGGGTGGTGCGCATTGTATGGGTGTGTGTTACATTACATTCACTAGTAGGAGTGAGAAAAACATCACTGGGTGGTGCAAATTGTATGGGTGTGTGTTACATTACATTCACTAGTAGGAGTGAGAAAAATATCACGGGGTGGTGCGCATTGTATGGGTGTGTGTTACATTACATTCACTAGTAGGAGTGAGAAAAACATCACGGGGTGGTGCGCATTGTATGGGTGTGTGTTACATTACATTCACTAGCAAGAGTGAGAAAAACATCACGGGGTGGTGCGCATTGTATGGGTGTGTGTTACATTACATTCACTAGTAGGAGTGAGAAAAACATCACGGGGTGGGGCGCATTGTATGGGTGTGTGTTACATTACATTCACTAGTAGGAGTGAGAAAAACATCACGGGGTGGTGCGCATTGTATGGGTGTGTGTTACATTACATTCACTACTAGGAGTGAGAAAAACATGACGAGGTGGTGTGAATCTGAGGGTCTGAATTAGGATAGGCATTGAGTGGCAATATAGGATGGAGAAAAGCACCGCGAGGTGGTCAGCATGGGGAGGTCAGGGAATATGCAGTGGCAATGTAGGATAGGTTTCTGAAAAACATCGCGGGGTGGTGCGCATTGTATGGGTGTGTGTTACATTACATTCACTAGTAGGAGTGATAAAAACATCACGGGGTGGTGCGCATTGTATGGGTGTGTGTTACATTACATTCACTAGTAGGAGTGAGAAAAACATCACGGGGTGGTGCGCATTGTATGGGTGTGTGTTACATTACATTCACTAGTAGGAGTGAGAAAAACGTCACGGGGTGGTGCGCATTGTATGGCTGTGTTTTACATTACATTCATTACTAGGAGTGAGAAAAACGTCACGGGGTGGTGCGCATTGTATGGGTGTGTGTTACATTACATTCACTAGCAGGAGTGAGAAAAACATCACGGGGTGGTGCGCATTGTATGGGTGAGTGTTACATTACATTCACTACTAGGAGTGAGAAAAACATCACGGGGTGGTGCACATTGTATGGGTGTGTGTTACATTACATTCACTAGTAGGAGTGAGAAAAACATCACGGGGTGTTGCGCATTGTATGGATGTGTGTTACATTACATTCCCTAGCAGCAATGAGAAAAACATCACGGGGTGGTGCGCATTGTATGGGTGTGTGTTACATTACATTCACTAGTAGGATTGAGAAAAACATCACGGGGTGGTGCGCATTGTATGGATGTGTGTTACATTACATTCACTAGCAGCAGTGAGAAAAACATCACGGGGTGGTGCGCATTGTATGGGTGTGTGTTACATTACATTCACTAGTAGGAGTGAGAAAAACATCACGGGGTGTTGCGCATTGTATGGGTGTGTGTTACATTACATTCACTAGCAGGAGTGAGAAAAACATCACGGGGTGGTGCGCATTGTATGGGTGTGTGTTACATTACATTCACTAGTAGGAGTGAGAAAAACATCACGTGGTGGTGCGCATTGTATGGGTGTGTGTTACATTACATTCACTAGTAGGAGTGAGAAAAACATCACGGGGTGGTGCGCATTGTATGGGTGTGTGTTACATTACATTCACTAGTAGGAGTGAGAAAAACATCACGGGGTGGTGCGCATTGTATGGGTGTGTGTTACATTACATTCACTACTAGGAGTGAGAAAAACGTCACGGGGTGGTGCGCATTGTATGGGTGTGTGTTACATTACATTCACTAGTAGCAGTGAGAAAAACATCACGGGGTGGTGCGCATTGTATGGGTGTGTGTTACATTACATTCACTAGTAGGAGTGAGAAAAACATCACGGGGTGGTGTGCATTGTAAGGGTGTGTATTACATTACATTCACTACTAGGAGTGAGAAAAACATCACGAGGTGGTGTGAATCTGAGGGTCTGAATTAGGATCGGCATTGAGTGGCAATATAGGATGGAGAAAAGCACCGCGAGGTGGTCAGCATGGGGAGGTCAGGGAATATGCAGTGGCAATGTAGGATAGGTTTCTGAAAAACATCGCGGGGTGGTGCGCATTGTATGGGTGTGTGTTACATTACATTCACTAGTAGGAGTGATAAAAACATCACGGGGTGGTGCGCATTGTATGGGTGTGTGTTACATTACATTCACTAGTAGGAGTGAGAAAAACATCACGGGGTGGTGCGCATTGTATGGGTGTGTGTTACATTACATTCACTAGTAGGAGTGAGAAAAACATCACGGGGTGGTGCGCATTGTATGGGTGTGTGTTACATTACATTCATTACTAGGAGTGAGAAAAACGTCAAGGGGTGGTGCGCATTGTATGGGTGTGTGTTACATTACATTCACTAGCAGGAGTGAGAAAAACATCACGGGGTGGTGCGCATTGTATGGGTGAGTGTTACATTACATTCACTACTAGGAGTGAGAAAAACCTCACGGGGCGGTGCGGATTGTATGGGTGTGTGTTACATTACATTCACTAGTAGGAGTGAGAAAAACATCACGGGGTGGTGCGCATTGTATGGGTGTGTGTTACATTACATTCACTAGTAGGAGTGAGAAAAACATCACGGGGTGGTGCGCATTGTATGGGTGTGTGTTACATTACATTCACTAGTAGGAGTGAGAAAAACATCACGGGGTGGTGCGCATTGTATGGGTGTGTGTTACATTACATTCACTAGTAGGATTGAGAAAAACATCACGGGTTGGTGCGCATTGTATGGATGTGTGTTACATTACATTCCCTAGCAGCAATTAGAAAAACATCACGGAGTGGTGCGCATTGTATGGGTGTGTGTTACATTACATTCACTAGTAGGATTGAGAAAAACATCACGGGGTGGTGCGCATTGTATGGATGTGTGTTAAATTACATTCACTAGCAGCAGTGAGAAAAACATCACGGGGTGGTGCGCATTGTATGGGTGTGTGTTACATTACATTCACTAGTAGGAGTGAGAAAAACATCACGGGGTGTTGCGCATTGTATGGGTGTGTGTTACATTGCATTCACTAGCAGGAGTGAGAAAAACATCACGGGGTGGTGCGCATTGTATGGGTGTGTGTTACATTACATTCACTAGTAGGAGTGAGAAAAACATCACGTGCTGGTGCGCATTGTATGGGTGTGTGTTACATTACATTCACTAGTAGGAGTGAGAAAAACATCACGGGGTGGTGCGCATTGTATGGGTGTGTGTTACATTACATTCACTAGTAGGAGTGAGAAAAACATCACGGGGTGGTGCGCATTGTATGGGTGTGTGTTACATTACATTCACTACTAGGAGTGAGAAAAACTTCACGGGGTGGTGCGCATTGTATGGGTGTGTGTTACATTACATTCACTAGTAGCAGTGAGAAAAACATCACGGGGTGGTGCGCATTGTATGGGTGTGTGTTACATTACATTCACTAGTAGGAGTGAGAAAAACATCACGGGGTGGTGTGCATTGTAAGGGTGTGTATTACATTACATTCACTACTAGGAGTGAGAAAAACATCACGGGGTGGTGTGAATCGGAGGGTCTGAATTAGGATAGGCATTGAGTGGCAATGTAGGATGGAGAAAAGCACAGCGGGGTGGTCAGCATGGGGAGGTCAGGGAACATGCAGTGGCAATGTAGGATAGGTTTCTGAAAAACATCACGAGGTGGTGCGCATTGTATGGGTGTGTGTTACATTACATTCACTAGTAGGAGTGAGAAAAACATCACGGGGTGGTGCGCATTGTATGGGTGTGTGTTACATTACATTCACTACTAGGAGTGAGAAAAACATCACGAGGTGGTGTGAATCTGAGGGTCTGAATTAGGATAGGCATTGAGTGGCAATATAGGATGGAGAAAAGCACCGCGAGGTGGTCAGCATGGGGAGGTCAGGGAATATGCAGTGGCAATGTAGGATAGGTTTCTGAAAAACAACGCAGGGTGGTGCGCATTGTATGGGTGTGTGTTACATTACATTCACTAGTAGGAGTGATAAAAACATCACGGGATGGTGCGCATTGTATGGGTGTGTGTTACATTACATTCACTAGTAGGAGTGAGAAAAACATCACGGGGTGGTGCGCATTGTATGGGTGTGTGTTACATTACATTCATTACTAGGAGTGAGAAAAACATCACGGGGAGGTGCGCATTGTATGGGTGTGTGTTACATTACATTCACTAGCAGGAGTGAGAAAAACATCACGGGGTGGTGCGCATTGTATGGGTGTGTGTTACATTACATTCACTAGTAGGAGTGAGAAAAACATCACGTGGTGGTGCGCATTGTATGGGTGTGTGTTACATTACATTCACTAGTAGGAGTGAGAAAAACATCACGGGGTGGTGCGCATTGTATGGGTGTGTGTTACATTACATTCACTAGTAGGAGTGAGAAAAACATCACGGGGTGGTGCGCATTGTATGGGTGTGTGTTACATTACATTCACTACTAGGAGTGAGAAAAACGTCACGGGGTGGTGCGCATTGTATGGGTGTGTGTTACATTACATTCACTAGTAGCAGTGAGAAAAACATCACGGGGTGGTGCGCATTGTATTGGTGTGTGTTACATTACATTCACTAGTAGGAGTGAGAAAAACATCACGGGGTGGTGTGCATTGTAAGGGTGTGTATTACATTACATTCACTACTAGGAGTGAGAAAAACATCACGAGGTGGTGTGAATCTGAGGGTCTGAATTAGGATCGGCATTGAGTGGCAATATAGGATGGAGAAAAGCCCCGCGAGGTGGTCAGCATGGGGAGGTCAGGGAATATGCAGTGGCAATGTAGGATAGGTTTCTGAAAAACATCGCGGGGTGGTGCGCATTGTATGGGTGTGTGTTACATTACATTCACTAGTAGGAGTGATAAAAACATCACGGGGTGGTGCGCATTGTATGGGTGTGTGTTACATTACATTCATTACTAGGAGTGAGAAAAACGTCACGGGGTGGTGCGCATTGTATGGGTGTGTGTTACATTACATTCACTAGCAGGAGTGAGAAAAACATCACGGGGTGGTGCGCATTGTATGGGTGAATGTTACATTACATTCACTACTAGGAGTGAGAAAAACATCACGGGGCGGTGCGGATTGTATGGGTGTGTGTTACATTACATTCACTAGTAGGAATGAGAAAAACATCACGGGGTGGTGCGCATTGTATGGGTGTGTGTTACATTACATTCACTAGTAGGAGTGAGAAAAACATCACGGGGTGGTGCGCATTGTATGGGTGTGTGTTACATTACATTCACTAGTAGGAGTGAGAAAAACATCACGGGGTGGTGCGCATTGTATGGGTGTGTGTTACATTACATTCACTAGTAGGATTGAGAAAAACATCACGGGGTGGTGCGCATTGTATGGATGTGTGTTACATTACATTCCCTAGCAGCAATGAGAAAAACATCACGGGGTGGTGCGCATTGTATGGGTGTGTGTTACATTACATTCACTAGTAGGATTGAGAAAAACATCACGGGGTGGTGCGCATTGTATGGGTGTGTGTTACATTACATTCACTACTAGGAGTGAGAAAAACGTCACGGGGTGGTGCGCATTGTATGGGTGTGTGTTACATTACATTCACTAGTAGCAGTGAGAAAAACATCACGGGGTGGTGCGCATTGTATGGGTGTGTGTTACCTTACATTCACTAGTAGGAGTGAGAAAAACATCACGGGGTGGTGTGCATTGTAAGGGTGTGTATTACATTACATTCACTACTAGGAGTGAGAAAAACATCACGGGGTGGTGTGAATCGGAGGGTCTGAATTAGGATAGGCATTGAGTGGCAATGTAGGATGGAGAAAAGCACAGCGGGGTGGTCAGCATGGGGAGGTCAGGGAACATGCAGTGGCAATGTAGGATAGGTTTCTGAAAAACATCACGAGGTGGTGCGCATTGTATGGGTGTGTGTTACATTACATTCACTAGTAGGAGTGAGAAAAACATCACGGGGTGGTGCACATTGTATGGGTGTGTGTTACATTACATTCACTAGTAGGAGTGAGAAAAACATCACGGGGTGGTGCGCATTGTATGGGTGTGTGTTACATTACATTCACTACTAGGAGTGAGAAAAACGTCACGGGGTGGTGCGCATTGTATGGGTGTGTGTTACATTACATTCACCAGTAGGAGTGAGAAAAACATCACGGGGTGGTGCGCATTGTATGGGTGTGTGTTACATTACATTCACTAGTAGGAGTGAGAAAAACATCACGGGGTGGTGCGCATTGTATGGGTGTGTGTTACATTACATTCACTAGTAGCAGTGAGAAAAACATCACGGGGTGGTGCGCATTGTATGGCTGTGTGTTACATTACATTCACTACTAGGAGTGAGAAAAACGTCACGGGGTGGTGCGCATTGTATGGGTGTGTGTTACATTACATTCACTAGTAGCAGTGAGAAAAACATCACGGGGTGGTGCGCATTGTATGGGTGTGTGTTACATTACATTCACTAGTAGGAGTGAGAAAAACATCACGGGGTGGTGTGCATTGTAAGGGTGTGTATTACATTACATTCACTACTAGGAGTGAGAAAAACATCACGAGGTGGTGTGAATCTGAGGGTCTGAATTAGGATCGGCATTGAGTGGCAATATAGGATGGAGAAAAGCACCGCGAGGTGGTCAGCATGGGGAGGTCAGGGAATATGCAGTGGCAATGTAGGATAGGTTTCTGAAAAACATCGCGGGGTGGTGCGCATTGTATGGGTGTGTGTTACATTACATTCACTAGTAGGAGTGATAAAAACATCACGGGGTGGTGCGCATTGTATGGGTGTGTGTTACATTACATTCACTAGTAGGAGTGAGAAAAACATCACGGGGTGGTGCGCATTGTATGGGTGTGTGTTACATTACATTCACTAGTAGGAGTGAGAAAAACATCACGGGGTGGTGCGCATTGTATGGGTGTGTGTTACATTACATTCATTACTAGGAGTGAGAAAAACGTCAAGGGGTGGTGCGCATTGTATGGGTGTGTGTTACATTACATTCACTAGCAGGAGTGAGAAAAACATCACGGGGTGGTGCGCATTGTATGGGTGAGTGTTACATTACATTCACTACTAGGAGTGAGAAAAACCTCACGGGGCGGTGCGGATTGTATGGGTGTGTGTTACATTACATTCACTAGTAGGAGTGAGAAAAACATCACGGGGTGGTGCGCATTGTATGGGTGTGTGTTACATTACATTCACTAGTAGGAGTGAGAAAAACATCACGGGGTGGTGCGCATTGTATGGGTGTGTGTTACATTACATTCACTAGTAGGAGTGAGAAAAACATCACGGGGTGGTGCGCATTGTATGGGTGTGTGTTACATTACATTCACTAGTAGGATTGAGAAAAACATCACGGGTTGGTGCGCATTGTATGGATGTGTGTTACATTACATTCCCTAGCAGCAATTAGAAAAACATCACGGAGTGGTGCGCATTGTATGGGTGTGTGTTACATTACATTCACTAGTAGGATTGAGAAAAACATCACGGGGTGGTGCGCATTGTATGGATGTGTGTTAAATTACATTCACTAGCAGCAGTGAGAAAAACATCACGGGGTGGTGCGCATTGTATGGGTGTGTGTTACATTACATTCACTAGTAGGAGTGAGAAAAACATCACGGGGTGTTGCGCATTGTATGGGTGTGTGTTACATTGCATTCACTAGCAGGAGTGAGAAAAACATCACGGGGTGGTGCGCATTGTATGGGTGTGTGTTACATTACATTCACTAGTAGGAGTGAGAAAAACATCACGTGCTGGTGCGCATTGTATGGGTGTGTGTTACATTACATTCACTAGTAGGAGTGAGAAAAACATCACGGGGTGGTGCGCATTGTATGGGTGTGTGTTACATTACATTCACTAGTAGGAGTGAGAAAAACATCACGGGGTGGTGCGCATTGTATGGGTGTGTGTTACATTACATTCACTACTAGGAGTGAGAAAAACTTCACGGGGTGGTGCGCATTGTATGGGTGTGTGTTACATTACATTCACTAGTAGCAGTGAGAAAAACATCACGGGGTGGTGCGCATTGTATGGGTGTGTGTTACATTACATTCACTAGTAGGAGTGAGAAAAACATCACGGGGTGGTGTGCATTGTAAGGGTGTGTATTACATTACATTCACTACTAGGAGTGAGAAAAACATCACGGGGTGGTGTGAATCGGAGGGTCTGAATTAGGATAGGCATTGAGTGGCAATGTAGGATGGAGAAAAGCACAGCGGGGTGGTCAGCATGGGGAGGTCAGGGAACATGCAGTGGCAATGTAGGATAGGTTTCTGAAAAACATCACGAGGTGGTGCGCATTGTATGGGTGTGTGTTACATTACATTCACTAGTAGGAGTGAGAAAAACATCACGGGGTGGTGCGCATTGTATGGGTGTGTGTTACATTACATTCACTACTAGGAGTGAGAAAAACATCACGAGGTGGTGTGAATCTGAGGGTCTGAATTAGGATAGGCATTGAGTGGCAATATAGGATGGAGAAAAGCACCGCGAGGTGGTCAGCATGGGGAGGTCAGGGAATATGCAGTGGCAATGTAGGATAGGTTTCTGAAAAACAACGCGGGGTGGTGCGCATTGTATGGGTGTGTGTTACATTACATTCACTAGTAGGAGTGATAAAAACATCACGGGATGGTGCGCATTGTATGGGTGTGTGTTACATTACATTCACTAGTAGGAGTGAGAAAAACATCACGGGGTGGTGCGCATTGTATGGGTGTGTGTTACATTACATTCATTACTAGGAGTGAGAAAAACATCACGGGGAGGTGCGCATTGTATGGGTGTGTGTTACATTACATTCACTAGCAGGAGTGAGAAAAACATCACGGGGTGGTGCGCATTGTATGGGTGTGTGTTACATTACATTCACTAGTAGGAGTGAGAAAAACATCACGTGGTGGTGCGCATTGTATGGGTGTGTGTTACATTACATTCACTAGTAGGAGTGAGAAAAACATCACGGGGTGGTGCGCATTGTATGGGTGTGTGTTACATTACATTCACTAGTAGGAGTGAGAAAAACATCACGGGGTGGTGCGCATTGTATGGGTGTGTGTTACATTACATTCACTACTAGGAGTGAGAAAAACGTCACGGGGTGGTGCGCATTGTATGGGTGTGTGTTACATTACATTCACTAGTAGCAGTGAGAAAAACATCACGGGGTGGTGCGCATTGTATTGGTGTGTGTTACATTACATTCACTAGTAGGAGTGAGAAAAACATCACGGGGTGGTGTGCATTGTAAGGGTGTGTATTACATTACATTCACTACTAGGAGTGAGAAAAACATCACGAGGTGGTGTGAATCTGAGGGTCTGAATTAGGATCGGCATTGAGTGGCAATATAGGATGGAGAAAAGCCCCGCGAGGTGGTCAGCATGGGGAGGTCAGGGAATATGCAGTGGCAATGTAGGATAGGTTTCTGAAAAACATCGCGGGGTGGTGCGCATTGTATGGGTGTGTGTTACATTACATTCACTAGTAGGAGTGATAAAAACATCACGGGGTGGTGCGCATTGTATGGGTGTGTGTTACATTGCATTCACTAGTAGGAGTGAGAAAAACATCACGGGGTGGTGCGCATTGTATGGGTGTGTGTTACATTACATTCACTAGTAGGAGTGAGAAAAACATCACGGGGTGGTGCGCATTGTATGGGTGTGTGTTACATTACATTCATTACTAGGAGTGAGAAAAACGTCACGGGGTGGTGCGCATTGTATGGGTGTGTGTTACATTACATTCACTAGCAGGAGTGAGAAAAACATCACGGGGTGGTGCGCATTGTATGGGTGAATGTTACATTACATTCACTACTAGGAGTGAGAAAAACATCACGGGGCGGTGCGGATTGTATGGGTGTGTGTTACATTACATTCACTAGTAGGAATGAGAAAAACATCACGGGGTGGTGCGCATTGTATGGGTGTGTGTTACATTACATTCACTAGTAGGAGTGAGAAAAACATCACGGGGTGGTGCGCATTGTATGGGTGTGTGTTACATTACATTCACTAGTAGGAGTGAGAAAAACATCACGGGGTGGTGCGCATTGTATGGGTGTGTGTTACATTACATTCACTAGTAGGATTGAGAAAAACATCACGGGGTGGTGCGCATTGTATGGATGTGTGTTACATTACATTCCCTAGCAGCAATGAGAAAAACATCACGGGGTGGTGCGCATTGTATGGGTGTGTGTTACATTACATTCACTAGTAGGATTGAGAAAAACATCACGGGGTGGTGCGCATTGTATGGGTGTGTGTTACATTACATTCACTACTAGGAGTGAGAAAAACGTCACGGGGTGGTGCGCATTGTATGGGTGTGTGTTACATTACATTCACTAGTAGCAGTGAGAAAAACATCACGGGGTGGTGCGCATTGTATGGGTGTGTGTTACATTACATTCACTAGTAGCAGTGAGAAAAACATCACGGGGTGGTGCGCATTGTATGGGTGTGTGTTACCTTACATTCACTAGTAGGAGTGAGAAAAACATCACGGGGTGGTGTGCATTGTAAGGGTGTGTATTACATTACATTCACTACTAGGAGTGAGAAAAACATCACGGGGTGGTGTGAATCGGAGGGTCTGAATTAGGATAGGCATTGAGTGGCAATGTAGGATGGAGAAAAGCACAGCGGGGTGGTCAGCATGGGGAGGTCAGGGAACATGCAGTGGCAATGTAGGATAGGTTTCTGAAAAACATCACGAGGTGGTGCGCATTGTATGGGTGTGTGTTACATTACATTCACTAGTAGGAGTGAGAAAAACATCACGGGGTGGTGCACATTGTATGGGTGTGTGTTACATTACATTCACTAGTAGGAGTGAGAAAAACATCACGGGGTGGTGCGCATTGTATGGGTGTGTGTTACATTACATTCACTACTAGGAGTGAGAAAAACGTCACGGGGTGGTGCGCATTGTATGGGTGTGTGTTACATTACATTCACCAGTAGGAGTGAGAAAAACATCACGGGGTGGTGCGCATTGTATGGGTGTGTGTTACATTACATTCACTAGTAGGAGTGAGAAAAACGTCACGGGGTGGTGCGCATTGTATGGGTGTGTGTTACATTACATTCACTACTAGGAGTGAGAAAAACGTCACGGGGTGGTGCGCATTGTATGGGTGTGTGTTACATTACATTCACTAGTAGGAGTGAGAAAAACATCACGGGGTGGTGCGCATTGTATGGGTGTGTGTTACATTACATTCACTAGTAGCAGTGAGAAAAACATCACGGGGTGGTGCGCATTGTATGGCTGTGTGTTACATTACATTCACTAGTAGGAGTGAGAAAAACATCACCGGGTGGTGTGAATCGGAGGGTCTGAATTAGGATAGGCATTGAGTGGCAATGTAGGATGGAGAAAAGCACAGCGGGGTGGTCAGCAAGGGGAGGTCAGGGAACATGCAGTGGCAATGAAGGATAGGTTTCTGAAATACATCACGGGGTGGTGCGCATTGTATGGGTGTGTGTTACATTACATTCACTAGTAGGAGTGAGAAAAACATCAAGGGGTGGTGCGCCTTGTATGGATGTGTGTTACATTACATTCACTAGTAGGAGTGAGAAAAAGATCATGGGGTGGTGCGCATCGTATGGGTGTGTGTTACATTAGATTCACTAGTAGGAGTGAGAAAAACATCACGGGGTGGTGCGCATTGTATGGGTGTGTGTTACATTAAATTCAGTAGTAGGAGTGAGAAAACATCACGGGGTGGTGGGCATTGTATGGGTGTGTGTTACATTACATTCACTAGTAGGAGTGAGAAAAACATCACGGGGTGGTGCGCATTGTATGGG
Source organism: Cavia porcellus (assembly GCF_034190915.1). Classification (NCBI taxonomy): domain Eukaryota; kingdom Metazoa; phylum Chordata; class Mammalia; order Rodentia; family Caviidae; genus Cavia; species Cavia porcellus. The sequence goes on along the minus strand of NW_026947887.1, from coordinate 48,975 downwards.
TGTGTGTTACATTACATTCACTAGTAGGAGTGAGAAAAACATCATGGGGTGGTGCGTATTGTATGGGTGTGTGTTACATTACGTTCACTAGCAGGAGTGAGAAAAACATCACGGGGTGGTGCGCATTGTATGGGTGTGTGTTAAATTACATTCACTAGCAGGAGTGAGAAAAACATCACAGGGTGGTGCGCATTGTATGGGTGTGTGTTACATTACATTCACTAGTAGGAGTGAGAAAAACATCACGGGGTGGTGCGCATTGTATGGGTGTGTGTTTCATTACATACACTACTTGGAGTGAGAAAAACATCACGGGGTGGTGCGCATGTATGGGTGTGTGTTACATTAGATTCACTAGTAGGAGTGAGAAAAACATCACGGGGTGGTGCGCATTGTATGGGTGTGTGTTACATTACATTCACGAGTAGGAGTAAGAAAAACATCACGGGGTGGTGCGCATTGTATGGGTGTGTGTTACATTACATTCACTACTAGGAGTGAGAAAAACGTCACGGGGTGGTGCGCATTGTATGGGTGTGTGTTACATTACATTCACTAGTAGCAGTGAGAAATACATCACGGGGTGGTGCGCATTGTATGGGTGTGTGTTACATTACATTCACTAGTAGGAGTGAGAAAAACATCACGGGGTGGTGTGAATCGGAGGGTCTGAATTAGGATAGGCATTGAGTGGCAATGTAGGATGGAGAAAAGCACAGCGGGGTGGTCAGCATGGGGAGGTCAGGGAACATGCAGTGGCAATGTAGGATAGGTTTCTGAAAAACATCTCGGGGTGGTGCGCATTGTATGGGTGTGTGTTACATTACATTCACTAGTAGGATTGAGAAAAACATCACGGGGTGTTGCGCATTGTATGGATGTGTGTTACATTACATTCACTAGCAGCAGTGAGAAAAACATCACGGGGTGGTGCGCATTGTATGGGTGTGTGTTACATTACATTCACTAGCAGGAGTGAGAAAAACATCAAGGGGTGGTGCGCATTGTATGGGTGTGTGTTACATTACATTCACTAGCAGGAGTGAGAAAAACATCTCGGGGTGGTGCGCATTGTATGGGTGTGTGTTACATTACATTCACTAGTAGGATTGAGAAAAACATCACGGGGTGGTGCGCATTGTATGGGTGTGTGTTACATTACATTCACTAGTAGGAGTGAGAAAAACATCACGGGGTGGTGCGCATTGTATGGGTGTGTGTTACATTACATTCACTAGCAGGAGTGAGAAAAACATCACGGGGTGGTGCGCATTGTATGGGTGTGTGTTACATTACATTCACTAGCAGGAGTGAGAAAAACATCACGGGGTGGTGCGCATTGTATGGGTGTGTGTTACATTACATTCACTAGCAGGAGTGAGAAAAACATCACGGGGTGGTGCGCATTGTATGGGTGTGTGTTACATTACATTCACTAGCAGGAGTGAGAAAAACATCACGGGGTGGTGCGCATTGTATGGGTGTGTGTTACATTACATTCACAAGTAGGAATGAGAAAAACATCACCTGGTGGTGCGCATTGTATGGGTGTGTGTTACATTACATTCACAAGTAGGAGTGAGAAAAACATCACGGGGTGGTGCGCATTGTATGGGTGTGTGTTCCATTACATTCACTAGTAGGAGTGAGAAAAACATCACGGGGTGGTGCGCATTGTATGGGTGTGTGTTCCATTACATTCACTAGTAGGAGTGAGAAAAACATCACGGGGTGGTGCGCATTGTATGGGTGTGTGTTACATTACATTCACTACTAGGAGTGAGAAAAACGTCACGGGGTGGTGCGCATTGTATGGGTGTGTGTTACATTACATTCACTAGTAGCAGTGAGAAAAACATCACGGGGTGGTGCGCATTGTATGGATGTGTGTTACATTACATTCACTAGTAGGAGTGAGAAAAACATCACGGGGTTGTGTGCATTGTAAGGGTGTGTATTACATTACATTCACTACTAGGAGTGAGAAAAACATCACGGGGTGGTGTGAATCGGAGGGTCTGAATTAGGATAGGCATTGAGTGGCAATGTAGGATGGAGAAAAGCACAGCGGGGTGGTCAGCATGGGGAGGTCAGGGAACATGCAGTGGCCATGTAGGATAGGTTTCTGAAAATCATCACAAGGTGGTGCGCATTGTATGGGTGTGTGTTACATTACATTCACTAGTAGGAGTGAGAAAAACATCACGGGGTGGTGCGCATTGTATGGGTGTGTGTTACATTACATTCACTAGTAGGAGTGAGAAAAACATCACGGGGTGGTGCGCATTGTATGGGTGTGTGTTACATTACATTCACTAGTAGGAGTGAGAAAAACATCACGGGGTGGTGCGCATTGTATGGGTGTGTGTTACATTACATTCACTAGCAGGAGTAAGAAAAACATCACGGGGTGGTGCGCATTGTATGGGTGTGTGTTAAATTACATTCACTAGCAGGAGTGAGAAAAACATCACGGGGTGGTGCGCATTGTATGGGTGTTTGTTACATTACATTCACTAGCAGGAGTGAGAAAAACATCACTGGGTGGTGCGCATTGTATGGGTGTGTGTTACATTACATTCACTAGCAGGAGTGAGAAAAACATCACTGGGTGGTGCGCATTGTATGGGTGTGTGTTACATTACATTCACTAGTAGGAGTGAGAAAAACATCACGGGGTGGTGCGCATTGTATTGGTGTGTGTTTCATTACATTCACTACTAGGAGTGAGAAAAACATCACGGGGTGGAGCACATTGTATGGGTGTGTGTTACATTACATTCACTAGCAGGAGTGAGAAAAGCATCACGGGGTGGTGCGCATTGTATGGGTGTGTGTTACATTACATTCACTAGCAGGAGTGAGAAAAACATCACGGGGTGGTGCGCATTGTATGGGTGTGTGTTACATTACATTCACTAGCAGGAGTGAGAAAAACATCACGGGGTGGTGCGCATTGTATGGGTGTGTGTTACATTAGATTCACTAGCAGGAGTGAGAAAAACTTCACGGGGTGGTGCGCATTGTATGGGTGTGTGTTACATTACATTCACTAGTAGGAGTGAGAAAAACATCACGTGGTGGTGCGCATTGTATGGGTGTGTGTTACATTACATTCACAAGTAGGAGTGAGGAAAACATCACGGGGTGGTGCGCATTGTATGGGTGTGTGTTACATTACATTCACTAGTAGGAGTGAGAAAAACATCACGGGGTGGTGCGCATTGTATGGGTGTGTGTTACATTACATTCACTAGTAGGAGTGAGAAAAACATCACGGGGTGGTGCGCATTGTATGGGTGTGTGTTACATTACATTCACTACTAGGAGTGAGAAAAACGTCACGGGGTGGTGCGCATTGTATGGGTGTGTGTTACATTACATTCAATAGTAGCAGTGAGAAAAATATCACGGGGTGGTGCGCATTGTATGGGTGTGTGTTACATTACATTCACTAGTAGGAGTGAGAAAAACATCACGGGGTGGTGTGCATTGTAAGGGTGTGTATTACATTACATTCACTACTAGGAGTGAGAAAAACATCACGGGGTGGTGTGAATCGGAGGGTCTGATTTAGGATAGGCATTGAGTGGCAATGTAGGATGGAGAAAAGCACAGCGGGGTGGTTAGCATGGGGAGGTCAGGGAACATGCAGTGGCAATGTAGGATAGGTTTCTGAAAAACATCACGAGGTGGTGCGCATTGTATGGGTGTGTGTTACATTACATTCACTAGTAGGAGTGAGAAAAGCATGACGGGGTGGTGTGCATTGTATGGGTGTGTGTTACATTACATTCACTAGCAGGAGTGAGAAAAACATCACGGGGCGGTGCACATTATATGGGTGTGTGTTACATTACATTCACTAGTAGGAGTGAGAAAAACATCACGGGGCGGTGCGCATTGTATGGGTGTGTGTTACATTACATTCACTAGCAGGAGTGAGAAAAACATCACGGGGCGGTGCGCATTGTATGGGTGTGTGTTACATTACATTCACTAGTAGGAGTGAGAAAAACATCACGGGGCGGTGCGCATTGTATGGGTGTGTGTTACATTACATTCACTAGTAGGAGTGAGAAAAACATCACGGGGTGGTGCGCATTGTATGGGTGTGTGTTACTTTAGATTCACTAGTAGGAGTGAGAAAAACATCACGGGGTGGTGCCCATTGTATGGGTGTGTGTTACATTACATTCACTAGTAGGAGTGAGAAAAACATCACGGGGTGGTGCGCATTGTATGGGTGTGTGTTACCTTACATTCACTAGTAGGATTGAGAATTAGTAGGAGTGAGAAAAACATCACAGGGTGGTGCGCATTGTATGGGTGTGTGTTACATTACATTCACTAGTAGGAGTGAGAAAAACATCATGGGGTGGTGCGCATTGTATGGGTGTGTGTTACATTAGATTCACTAGTAGGAGTGAGAAAAACATCACGGGGTGGTGCGCATTTTATGGGTGTGTGTTACATTAGATTCAGTAGTAGGAGTGAGAAAAACATCACGGAGTGGTGCGCATTGTATGGGTGTGTGTTACATTAGATTCAGTAGTAGGAGTGAGCAAAACATCACGGGGTGGTGCGCATTGTATGGGTGTGTGTTACATTACATTCACTAGTAGAAGTGAGAAAAACATCACGGGGTGGTGCGCATTGTATGGGTGTGTGTTACATTACATTCACTAGTAGGAGTGAGAAAAACATCACGGGGTGTTGCGCATTGTATGGGTGTGTGTTACATTAGATTCAGTAGTAGGAGTGAGAAAAACATCACGGGGTGGTGCGCATTGTATGGGTGTGTGTTACATTACATTCACTAGTAGGAGTGAGAAAAACATCACGGGGTGGTGCGCTTTGTATGGGTGTGTGTTACATTACATTCACTAGTAGGAGTGAGAAAAACATCACGGGGTGGTGCGCATTGTATGGGTGTGTGTTACATTACGTTCACTAGCAGGAGTGAGAAAAACATCACGGGGTGGTGCGCATTGTATGGGTGTGTGTTACATTACATTCACTAGCAGGAGTTAGAAAAACATCACAGGGTGGTGCGCATTGTATGGGTGTGTGTTACATTACATTCACTAGCAGGAGTGAGTAAAACATCACTGGGTGGTGCGCATTGTATGGGCGTGTGTTACATTAGATTCACTAGTAGGAGTGAGAAAAACTTCACGGGGTGGTGCGCATTGTATGGGTGTGTGTTACATTACATTCACTAGTAGGAGAGAGAAAAACATCACGGGGTGGTGCGCATTGTATGGGTGTGTGTTACATTACATTCACTAGTAGGAGTGAGAAAAACATCACGGGGTGGTGCGCATTGTATGGGTGTGTGTTTCATTACATTCACTAGTAGGAGTGAGAAAAACATCACGGGGTGGTGCGCATTGTATGGGTGTGTGTTACATTACATTCACTAGCAGGAGTGAGAAAAACATCACGGGGTGGTGCGCATTGTATGGGTGTGTGTTACATTACATTCACTAGCAGGAGTGAGAAAAACATCACGGGGTGGTGCGCATTGTATGGGTGAGTGTCACATTACATTCACTAGTAGGAGTGAGAAAAACATCACGGGGTGGTGCGCATTGTATGGGTGTGTGTTACATTACATTCACTAGTAGGAGTGAGAAAAACATCACGGGATGGTGCGCATTGTATGGGTGTGTGTTTCATTACATTCACTACTAGGAGTGAGAAAAACATCACGGGGTGGTGCGCATTGTATGCGTGTGTGTTACATTACATTCACTAGCAGGAGTGAGAAAAGCATCACGGGGTGGTGACCATTGTATTGGTGTGTGTTACATTACATTCACTAGCAGGAGTGAGAAAAACATCACGGGGTGGTGCGCATTGTATGGGTGAGTGTTACATTACATTCACTACTAGGAGTGAGAAAAACATCACGGGGTGGTGCGCATTGTATGGGTGTGTGTTACATTACATTCACTAGTAGGAGTGAGAAAAACATCACGGGGTGGTGCGCATTGTATGGGTGTGTGTTTCATTACATTCACTACTAGGAGTGAGAAAAACATCACGGGGTGGTGCGCATTGTATGGGTGTGTGTTACATTACATTCACTAGCAGGAGTGAGAAAAGCATCACGGGGTGGTGACCATTGTATTGGTGTGTGTTACATTACATTCACTAGCAGGAGTGAGAAAAACATCACGGGGTGGTGCGCATTGTATGGGTGTGTGTTACATTACATTCACTAGCAGGAGTGAGAAAAACATCACGGGGTGGTGCGCATTGTATGGGTGTGTGTTACATTACATTCACTAGCAGGAGTGAGTAAAACATCACTGGGTGGTGCGCATTGTATGGGTGTGTGTTACATTAGATTCACTAGTAGGAGTGAGAAAAACTTCACGGGGTGGTGCGCATTGTATGGGTGTGTGTTGCATTACATTCACTAGTAGGAGTGAGAAAAATATCACGGGGTGGTGCGCATTGTATGGGTGTGTGTTACATTACATTCACTAGTAGGAGTGAGAAAAACATCACGGGGTGGTGCGCATTGTATGGGTGTGTGTTTCATTACATTCACTAGTAGGAGTGAGAAAAACATCACGGGGTGGTGCGCATTGTATGGGTGTGTGTTACATTACATTCACTAGCAGGAGTGAGAAAAACATCACGGGGTGGTGCGCATTGTATGGGTGTGTGTTACATTACATTCACTAGCAGGAGTGAGAAAAACATCACGGGGTGGTGCGCATTGTATGGGTGAGTGTTACATTACATTCACTACTAGGAGTGAGAAAAACATCACGGGGTGGTGCGCATTGTATGGGTGTGTGTTACATTACATTCACTAGTAGGAGTGAGAAAAGCATCACGGGGTGGTGCGCATTGTATGGGTGTGTGTTTCATTACATTCACTACTAGGAGTGAGAAAAACATCACGGGGTGGTGCGCATTGTATGGGTGTGTGTTACATTACATTCACTAGCAGGAGTGAGAAAAGCATCACGGGGTGGTGACCATTGTATGGGTGTGTGTTACATTACATTCACTAGCAGGAGTGAGAAAAACATCACGGGGTGGTGCGCATTGTATGGGTGAGTGTTACATTACATTCACTACTAGGAGTGAGAAAAACATCACGGGGCGGTGCGCATTGTATGGGTGTGTGTTACATTACATTCACTAGTAGGAGTGAGAAAAACATCACGGGGTGATGCGCATTGTATGGGTGTGTGTTACATTACATTCACTAGCAGGAGTGAGAAAAACATCACGGGGTGGTGCGCAATGTATGGGTGTGTGTTACATTACATTCACTAGTAGGAGTGAGAAAAACATCACGGGGTGGTGCGCATTGTATGGGTGTGTGTTACATTAGATTCACTAGTAGAAGTGAGAAAAACATCATGGGGTGGTGTCCATTGTATGGGTGTGTGTTACATTACATTCACTAGTAGGAGTGAGAAAAACATCACGGGGTGGTGCGCATTGTATGGGTGTGTGTTACATTACATTCACTAGTAGGATTGAGAAAAACATCACGGGGTGGTGCGCATTGTATGGGTGTGTGTTACATTACATTCACTAGCAGCAGTGAGAAAAACATCAGGGGGTGGTGCGCATTGTATGGGTGTGTGTTACATTACATTCACTAGCAGGAGTGAGAAAAACATCACGGGGTGGTGCGCATTGTATGGGTGTGTGTTACATTACATTCACTAGCAGGAGTGAGAAAAACATCACGGGGTCGTGCGCATTGTATGGGTGAGTGTTACATTACATTCACTACTAGGAGTGAGAAAAACATCACGGGGTGGTGCACATTGTATGGGTGTGTGTTACATTACATTCACTAGTAGGAGTGAGAAAAACATCACGGGGTGGTGCGCATTGTATGGGTGTGTGTTTCATTACATTCACTACTAGGAGTGAGAAAAACATCACGGGGTGGTGCGCATTGTATGGGTGTGTGTTACATTACATTCCCTAGCAGGAGTGAGAAAAGCATCACGGGGTGGTGACCATTGTATTGGTGTGTGTTACATTACATTCACTAGCAGGAGTGAGAAAAACATCACGGGGTGGTGCGCATTGTATGGGTGTGTGTTACATTACATTCACTAGCAGGAGTGAGAAAAACATCACGGGGTGGTGCGCATTGTATGGGTGTGTGTTACATTACATTCACTAGCAGGAGTGAGTAAAACATCACTGGGTGGTGCGCATTGTATGGGTGTGTGTTACATTAGATTCACTAGTAGGAGTGAGAAAAACTTCACGGGGTGGTGCGCATTGTATGGGTGTGTGTTACATTACATTCACTAGTAGGAGTGAGAAAAATATCACGGGGTGGTGCGCATTGTATGGGTGTGTGTTACATTACATTCACTAGTAGGAGTGAGAAAAACATCACGGGGTGGTGCGCATTGTATGGGTGTGTGTTTCATTACATTCACTAGCAGGAGTGAGAAAAACATCACGGGGTGGTGCGCATTGTATGGGTGTGTGTTACATTACATTCACTAGCAGGAGTGAGAAAAACATCACGGGGTGGTGCGCATTGTATGGGTGTGTGTTACATTACATTCACTAGCAGGAGTGAGAAAAACATCACGGGGTGGTGCGCATTGTATGGGTGAGTGTTACATTACATTCACTACTAGGAGTGAGAAAAACATCACGGGGTGGTGCGCATTGTATGGGTGTGTGTTACATTACATTCACTAGCAGGAGTGAGAGAAACATCACGGGGTGGTGCGCATTGTATGGGTGTGTGTTTCATTACATTCACTACTAGGAGTGAGAAAAACATCACGGGGTGGTGCGCATTGTATGGGTGTGTGTTACATTACATTCACTAGCAGGAGTGAGAAAAGCATCACGGGGTGGTGACCATTGTATGGGTGTGTGTTACATTACATTCACTAGCAGGAGTGAGAAAAACATCACGGGGTGGTGCGCATTGTATGGGTGAGTGTTACATTACATTCACTACTAGGAGTGAGAAAAACATCACGGGGCGGTGCACATTGTATGGGTGTGTGTTACATTACATTCACTAGTAGGAGTGAGAAAAACATCACGGGGTGATGCGCATTGTATGGGTGTGTGTTACATTACATTCACTAGCAGGAGTGAGAAAAACATCACGGGGTGGTGCGCATTGTATGGGTGTGTGTTACATTACATTCACTAGTAGGAGTGAGAAAAACATCACGGGGTGGTGCGCATTGTATGGGTGTGTGTTACATTAGATTCACTAGTAGAAGTGAGAAAAACATCATGGGGTGGTGTCCATTGTATGGGTGTGTGTTACATTACATTCACTAGTAGGAGTGAGAAAAACATCACGGGGTGGTGCGCATTGTATGGGTGTGTGTTACATTACATTCACTAGTAGGATTGAGAAAAACATCACGGGGTGGTGCGCATTGTATGGGTGTGTGTTACATTACATTCACTAGTAGGAGTGAGAAAAACATCACGAGGTGGTGTGCATTGTAAGGGTGTGTATTACATTACATTCACTACTAGGAGTGAGAAAAACATCACGGGGTGGTGTGAATCGGAGGGTCTGAATTAGGATAGGCATTGAGTGGCAATGTAGGATGGAGAAAAGCACAGCGGGGTGGTCAGCATGGGGAGGTCAGGGAACATGCAGTGGCAATGTAGGATAGGTTTCTGAAAAACATCACGAGGTGGTGCGCATTGTATGGGTGTGTGTTACATTACATTCACTAGTAGGAGTGAGAAAAACATCACGGGGTGGTGCACATTGTATGGGTGTGTGTTACATTACATTCACTAGTAGGAGTGAGAAAAACATCACGGGGTGGTGCGCATTGTATGGGTGTGTGTTACATTACATTCACTACTAGGAGTGAGAAAAACGTCACGGGGTGGTGCGCATTGTATGGGTGTGTGTTACATTACATTCACCAGTAGGAGTGAGAAAAACATCACGGGGTGGTGCGCATTGTATGGGTGTGTGTTACATTACATTCACTAGTAGGAGTGAGAAAAACGTCACGGGGTGGTGCGCATTGTATGGGTGTGTGTTACATTACATTCACTACTAGGAGTGAGAAAAACGTCACGGGGTGGTGCGCATTGTATGGGTGTGTGTTACATTACATTCACTAGTAGGAGTGAGAAAAACATCACGGGGTGGTGCGCATTGTATGGGTGTGTGTTACATTACATTCACTAGTAGCAGTGAGAAAAACATCACGGGGTGGTGCGCATTGTATGGCTGTGTGTTACATTACATTCACTAGTAGGAGTGAGAAAAACATCACCGGGTGGTGTGAATCGGAGGGTCTGAATTAGGATAGGCATTGAGTGGCAATGTAGGATGGAGAAAAGCACAGCGGGGTGGTCAGCAAGGGGAGGTCAGGGAACATGCAGTGGCAATGAAGGATAGGTTTCTGAAATACATCACGGGGTGGTGCGCATTGTATGGGTGTGTGTTACATTACATTCACTAGTAGGAGTGAGAAAAACATCAAGGGGTAGTGCGCCTTGTATGGGTGTGTGTTACATTACATTCACTAGTAGGAGTGAGAAAAAGATCATGGGGTGGTGCGCATCGTATGGGTGTGTGTTACATTAGATTCACTAGTAGGAGTGAGAAAAACATCACGGGGTGGTGCGCATTGTATGGGTGTGTGTTACATTAAATTCAGTAGTAGGAGTGAGAAAACATCACGGGGTGGTGGGCATTGTATGGGTGTGTGTTACATTACATTCACTAGTAGGAGTGAGAAAAACATCACGGGGTGGTGCGCATTGTATGGGTGTGTGTTACATTACATTCACTAGTAGGAGTGAGAAAAACATCATGGGGTGGTGCGTATTGTATGGGTGTGTGTTACATTACGTTCACTAGCAGGAGTGAGAAAAACATCACGGGGTGGTGCGCATTGTATGGGTGTGTGTTAAATTACATTCACTAGCAGGAGTGAGAAAAACATCACAGGGTGGTGCGCATTGTATGGGTGTGTGTTACATTACATTCACTAGTAGGAGTGAGAAAAACATCACGGGGTGGTGCGCATTGTATGGGTGTGTGTTTCATTACATACACTACTTGGAGTGAGAAAAACATCACGGGGTGGTGCGCATGTATGGGTGTGTGTTACATTAGATTCACTAGTAGGAGTGAGAAAAACATCACGGGGTGGTGCGCATTGTATGGGTGTGTGTTACATTACATTCACGAGTAGGAGTAAGAAAAACATCACGGGGTGGTGCGCATTGTATGGGTGTGTGTTACATTACATTCACTACTAGGAGTGAGAAAAACGTCACGGGGTGGTGCGCATTGTATGGGTGTGTGTTACATTACATTCACTAGTAGCAGTGAGAAATACATCACGGGGTGGTGCGCATTGTATGGGTGTGTGTTACATTACATTCACTAGTAGGAGTGAGAAAAACATCACGGGGTGGTGTGAATCGGAGGGTCCGAATTAGGATAGGCATTGAGTGGCAATGTAGGATGGAGAAAAGCACAGCGGGGTGGTCAGCATGGGGAGGTCAGGGAACATGCAGTGGCAATGTAGGATAGGTTTCTGAAAAACATCTCGGGGTGGTGCGCATTGTATGGGTGTGTGTTACATTACATTCACTAGTAGGATTGAGAAAAACATCACGGGGTGTTGCGCATTGTATGGATGTGTGTTACATTACATTCACTAGCAGCAGTGAGAAAAACATCACGGGGTGGTGCGCATTGTATGGGTGTGTGTTACATTACATTCACTAGCAGGAGTGAGAAAAACATCACGGGGTGGTGCGCATTGTATGGGTGTGTGTTACATTACATTCACTAGCAGGAGTGAGAAAAACATCTCGGGGTGGTGCGCATTGTATGGGTGTGTGTTACATTACATTCACTAGTAGGATTGAGAAAAACATCACGGGGTGGTGCGCATTGTATGGGTGTGTGTTACATTACATTCACTAGTAGGAGTGAGAAAAACATCACGGGGTGGTGCGCATTGTATGGGTGTGTGTTACATTACATTCACTAGCAGGAGTGAGAAAAACATCACGGGGTGGTGCGCATTGTATGGGTGTGTGTTACATTACATTCACTAGCAGGAGTGAGAAAAACATCACGGGGTGGTGCGCATTGTATGGGTGTGTGTTACATTACATTCACTAGCAGGAGTGAGAAAAACATCACGGGGTGGTGCGCATTGTATGGGTGTGTGTTACATTACATTCACTAGCAGGAGTGAGAAAAACATCACGGGGTGGTGCGCATTGTATGGGTGTGTGTTACATTACATTCACTAGTAGGAATGAGAAAAACATCACCTGGTGGTGCGCATTGTATGGGTGTGTGTTACATTACATTCACAAGTAGGAGTGAGAAAAACATCACGGGGTGGTGCGCATTGTATGGGTGTGTGTTCCATTACATTCACTAGTAGGAGTGAGAAAAACATCACGGGGTGGTGCGCATTGTATGGGTGTGTGTTACATTACATTCACTAGTAGGAGTGAGAAAAACATCACGGGGTGGTGCGCATTGTATGGGTGTGTGTTACATTACATTCACTACTAGGAGTGAGAAAAACGTCACGGGGTGGTGCGCATTGTATGGGTGTGTGTTACATTACATTCACTAGTAGCAGTGAGAAAAACATCACGGGGTGGTGCGCATTGTATGGATGTGTGTTACATTACATTCACTAGTAGGAGTGAGAAAAACATCACGGGGTTGTGTGCATTGTAAGGGTGTGTATTACATTACATTCACTACTAGGAGTGAGAAAAACATCACGGGGTGGTGTGAATCGGAGGGTCTGAATTAGGATAGGCATTGAGTGGCAATGTAGGATGGAGAAAAGCACAGCGGGGTGGTCAGCATGGGGAGGTCAGGGAACATGCAGTGGCCATGTAGGATAGGTTTCTGAAAAACATCACGAGGTGGTGCGCATTGTATGGGTGTGTGTTACATTACATTCACTAGTAGGAGTGAGAAAAACATCACGGGGTGGTGCGCATTGTATGGGTGTGTGTTACATTACATTCACTAGTAGGAGTGAGAAAAACATCACGGGGTGGTGCGCATTGTATGGGTGTGTGTTACATTACATTCACTAGTAGGAGTGAGAAAAACATCACGGGGTGGTGCGCATTGTATGGGTGTGTGTTACATTACATTCACTAGCAGGAGTGAGAAAAACATCACGGGGTGGTGCGCATTGTATGGGTGTGTGTTAAATTACATTCACTAGCAGGAGTGAGAAAAACATCACGGGGTGGTGCGCATTGTATGGGTGTTTGTTACATTACATTCACTAGCAGGAGTGAGAAAAACATCACTGTGTGGTGCGCATTGTATGGGTGTGTGTTACATTACATTCACTAGCAGGAGTGAGAAAAACATCACTGGGTGGTGCGCATTGTATGGGTGTGTGTTACATTACATTCACTAGTAGGAGTGAGAAAAACATCACGGGGTGGTGCGCATTGTATTGGTGTGTGTTTCATTACATTCACTACTAGGAGTGAGAAAAACATCACGGGGTGGAGCACATTGTATGGGTGTGTGTTACATTACATTCACTAGCAGGAGTGAGAAAAGCATCACGGGGTGGTGCGCATTGTATGGGTGTGTGTTACATTACATTCACTAGCAGGAGTGAGAAAAACATCACGGGGTGGTGCGCTTTGTATGGGTGTGTGTTACATTACATTCACTAGCAGGAGTGAGAAAAACATCACGGGGTGGTGCGCATTGTATGGGTGTGTGTTACATTAGATTCACTAGCAGGAGTGAGAAAAACTTCACGGGGTGGTGCGCATTGTATGGGTGTGTGTTACATTACATTCACTAGTAGGAGTGAGAAAAACATCACGTGGTGGTGCGCATTGTATGGGTGTGTGTTACATTACATTCACAAGTAGGAGTGAGGAAAACATCACGGGGTGGTGCGCATTGTATGGGTGTGTGTTACATTACATTCACTAGTAGGAGTGAGAAAAACATCACGGGGTGGTGCGCATTGTATGGGTGTGTGTTACATTACATTCACTAGTAGGAGTGAGAAAAACATCACGGGGTGGTGCGCATTGTATGGGTGTGTGTTACATTACATTCACTACTAGGAGTGAGAAAAACGTCACGGGGTGGTGCGCATTGTATGGGTGTGTGTTACATTACATTCAATAGTAGCAGTGAGAAAAATATCACGGGGTGGTGCGCATTGTATGGGTGTGTGTTACATTACATTCACTAGTAGGAGTGAGAAAAACATCACGGGGTGGTGTGCATTGTAAGGGTGTGTATTACATTACATTCACTACTAGGAGTGAGAAAAACATCACGGGGTGGTGTGAATCGGAGGGTCTGATTTAGGATAGGCATTGAGTGGCAATGTAGGATGGAGAAAAGCACAGCGGGGTGGTTAGCATGGGGAGGTCAGGGAACATGCAGTGGCAATGTAGGATTGGTTTCTGAAAAACATCACGAGGTGGTGCGCATTGTATGGGTGTGTGTTACATTACATTCACTAGTAGGAGTGAGAAAAGCATGACGGGGTGGTGCGCATTGTATGGGTGTGTGTTACATTACATTCACTAGCAGGAGTGAGAAAAACATCACGGGGCGGTGCACATTATATGGGTGTGTGTTACATTACATTCACTAGTAGGAGTGAGAAAAACATCACGGGGCGGTGCGCATTGTATGGGTGTGTGTTACATTACATTCACTAGCAGGAGTGAGAAAAACATCACGGGGCGGTGCGCATTGTATGGGTGTGTGTTACATTACATTCACTAGTAGGAGTGAGAAAAACATCACGGGGTGGTGCGCATTGTATGGGTGTGTGTTACATTAGATTCACTAGTAGGAGTGAGAAAAACATCACGGGGTGGTGCCCATTGTATGGGTGTGTGTTACATTACATTCACTAGTAGGAGTGAGAAAAACATCACGGGGTGGTGCGCATTGTATGGGTGTGTGTTACATTACATTCACTAGTAGGAGTGAGAAAAACATCACGGGGTGGTGCGCATTGTATGGGTGTGTGTTACATTTCGTTCACTAGCAGGAGTGAGAAAAACATCACGGGGTGGTGCGCATTGTATGGGTGTGTGTTACATTACATTCACTAGCAGGAGTTAGAAAAACATCACAGGGTGGTGCGCATTGTATGGGTGTGTGTTACATTACATTCACTAGCAGGAGTGAGTAAAACATCACTGGGTGGTGCGCATTGTATGGGCGTGTGTTACATTAGATTCACTAGTAGGAGTGAGAAAAACTTCACGGGGTGGTGCACATTGTATGGGTGTGTGTTACATTACATTCACTAGTAGGAGTGAGAAAAACATCACGGGGTGGTGCGCATTGTATGGGTGTGTGTTACATTACATTCACTAGTAGGAGTGAGAAAAACATCACGGGGTGGTGCGCATTGTATGGGTGTGTGTTTCATTACATTCACTAGTAGGAGTGAGAAAAACATCACGGGGTGGTGCGCATTGTATGGGTGTGTGTTACATTACATTCACTAGCAGGAGTGAGAAAAACATCACGGGGTGGTGCGCATTGTATGGGTGTGTGTTACATTACATTCACTAGCAGGAGTGAGAAAAACATCACGGGGTGGTGCGCATTGTATGGGTGAGTGTTACATTACATTCACTAGTAGAAGTGAGAAAAACATCACGGGGTGGTGCGCATTGTATGGGTGTGTGTTACATTACATTCACTAGTAGGAGTGAGAAAAACATCACGGGATGGTGCGCATTGTATGGGTGTGTGTTTCATTACATTCACTACTAGGAGTGAGAAAAACATCACGGGGTGGTGCGCATTGTATGCGTGTGTGTTACATTACATTCACTAGCAGGAGTGAGAAAAGCATCACGGGGTGGTGACCATTGTATTGGTGTGTGTTACATTACATTCACTAGCAGGAGTGAGAAAAACATCACGGGGTGGTGCGCATTGTATGGGTGAGTGTTACATTACATTCACTACTAGGAGTGAGAAAAACATCACGGGGTGGTGCGCATTGTATGGGTGTGTGTTACATTACATTCACTAGTAGGAGTGAGAAAAACATCACGGGGTGGTGCGCATTGTATGGGTGTGTGTTTCATTACATTCACTACTAGGAGTGAGAAAAACATCACGGGGTGGTGCGCATTGTTTGGGTGTGTGTTACATTACATTCACTAGCAGGAGTGAGAAAAGCATCACGGGGTGGTGACCATTGTATTGGTGTGTGTTACATTACATTCACTAGCAGGAGTGAGAAAAACATCACGGGGTGGTGCGCATTGTATGGGTGTGTGTTACATTACATTCACTAGCAGGAGTGAGAAAAACATCACGGGGTGGTGCGCATTGTATGGGTGTGTGTTACATTACATTCACTAGCAGGAGTGAGTAAAACATCACTGGGTGGTGCGCATTGTATGGGTGTGTGTTACATTAGATTCACTAGTAGGAGTGAGAAAAACTTCACGGGGTGGTGCGCATTGTATGGGTGTGTGTTGCATTACATTCACTAGTAGGAGTGAGAAAAATATCACGGGGTGGTGCGCATTGTATGGGTGTGTGTTACATTACATTCACTAGTAGGAGTGAGAAAAACATCACGGGGTGGTGCGCATTGTATGGGTGTGTGTTTCATTACATTCACTAGTAGGAGTGAGAAAAACATCACGGGGTGGTGCGCATTGTATGGGTGTGTGTTACATTACATTCACTAGCAGGAGTGAGAAAAACATCACGGGGTGGTGCGCATTGTATGGGTGTGTGTTACATTACATTCACTAGCAGGAGTGAGAAAAACATCACGGGGTGGTGCGCATTGTATGGGTGAGTGTTACATTACATTCACTACTAGGAGTGAGAAAAACATCACGGGGTGGTGCGCATTGTATGGGTGTGTGTTACATTACATTCACTAGTAGGAGTGAGAAAAACATCACAGGGTGGTGCGCATTGTATGGGTGTGTGTTTCATTACGTTCACTACTAGGAGTGAGAAAAACATCACGGGGTGGTGCGCATTGTATGGGTGTGTGTTACATTACATTCACTAGCAGGAGTGAGAAAAGCATCACGGGGTGGTGACCATTGTATGGGTGTGTGTTACATTACATTCACTAGCAGGAGTGAGAAAAACATCACGGGGTGGTGCGCATTGTATGGGTGAGTGTTACATTACATTCACTACTAGGAGTGAGAAAAACATCACGGGGCGGTGCGCATTGTATGGGTGTGTGTTACATTACATTCACTAGTAGGAGTGAGAAAAACATCACGGGGTGATGCGCATTGTATGGGTGTGTGTTACATTACATTCACTAGCAGGAGTGAGAAAAACATCACGGGGTGGTGCGCATTGTATGGGTGTGTGTTACATTACATTCACTAGTAGGAGTGAGAAAAACATCACGGGGTGGTGCGCATTGTATGGGTGTGTGTTACATTAGATTCACTAGTAGAAGTGAGAAAAACATCATGGGGTGGTGTCCATTGTATGGGTGTGTGTTACATTACATTCACTAGTAGGAGTGAGAAAAACATCACGGGGTGGTGCGCATTGTATGGGTGTGTGTTACATTACATTCACTAGTAGGATTGAGAAAAACATCACGGGGTGGTGCGCATTGTATGGGTGTGTGTTACATTACATTCACTAGCAGCAGTGAGAAAAACATCAGGGGGTGGTGCGCATTGTATGGGTGTGTGTTACATTACATTCACTAGCAGGAGTGAGAAAAACATCACGGGGTGGTGCGCATTGTATGGGTGTGTGTTACATTACATTCACTAGCAGGAGTGAGAAAAACATCACGGGGTGGTGCGCATTGTATGGGTGAGTGTTACATTACATTCACTACTAGGAGTGAGAAAAACATCACGGGGTGGTGCGCATTGTATGGGTGTGTGTTACATTACATTCACTAGTAGGAGTGAGAAAAACATCACGGGGTGGTGCGCATTGTATGGGTGTGTGTTTCATTACATTCACTACTAGGAGTGAGAAAAACATCACGGGGTGGTGCGCATTGTATGGGTGTGTGTTACATTACATTCCCTAGCAGGAGTGAGAAAAGCATCACGGGGTGGTGACCATTGTATTGGTGTGTGTTACATTACATTCACTAGCAGGAGTGAGAAAAACATCACGGGGTGGTGCGCATTGTATGGGTGTGTGTTACATTACATTCACTAGCAGGAGTGAGAAAAACATCACGGGGTGGTGCGCATTGTATGGGTGTGTGTTACATTACATTCACTAGCAGGAGTGAGTAAAACATCACTGGGTGGTGCGCATTGTATGGGTGTGTGTTACATTAGATTCACTAGTAGGAGTGAGAAAAACTTCACGGGGTGGTGCGCATTGTATGGGTGTGTGTTACATTACATTCACTAGTAGGAGTGAGAAAAATATCACGGGGTGGTGCGCATTGTATGGGTGTGTGTTACATTACATTCACTAGTAGGAGTGAGAAAAACATCACGGGGTGGTGCGCATTGTATGGGTGTGTGTTTCATTACATTCACTAGCAGGAGTGAGAAAAACATCACTGGGTGGTGCGCATTGTATGGGTGTGTGTTACATTACATTCACTAGCAGGAGTGAGAAAAACATCACGGGGTGGTGCGCATTGTATGGGTGTGTGTTACATTACATTCACTAGCAGGAGTGAGAAAAACATCACGGGGTGGTGCGCATTGTATGGGTGAGTGTTACATTACATTCACTACTAGGAGTGAGAAAAACATCACGGGGTGGTGCGCATTGTATGGGTGTGTGTTACATTACATTCACTAGCAGGAGTGAGAGAAACATCACGGGGTGGTGCGCATTGTATGGGTGTGTGTTACATTACATTCACTAGCAGGAGTGAGAAAAGCATCACGGGGTGGTGACCATTGTATGGGTGTGTGTTACATTACATTCACTAGCAGGAGTGAGAAAAGCATCACGGGGTGGTGACCATTGTATGGGTGTGTGTTACATTACATTCACTAGCAGGAGTGAGAAAAACATCACGGGGTGGTGCGCATTGTATGGGTGAGTGTTACATTACATTCACTACTAGGAGTGAGAAAAACATCACGGGGCGGTGCACATTGTATGGGTGTGTGTTACATTACATTCACTAGTAGGAGTGAGAAAAACATCACGGGGTGATGCGCATTGTATGGGTGTGTGTTACATTACATTCACTAGCAGGAGTGAGAAAAACATCACGGGGTGGTGCGCATTGTATGGGTGTGTGTTACATTACATTCACTAGTAGGAGTGAGAAAAACATCACGGGGTGGTGCGCATTGTATGGGTGTGTGTTACATTACATTCACTAGCAGCAGTGAGAAAAACATCAGGGGGTGGTGCGCATTGTATGGGTGTGTGTTACATTACATTCACTAGCAGGAGTGAGAAAAACATCACGGGGTGGTGCGCATTGTATGGGTGTGTGTTACATTACATTCACTAGTAGGAGTGAGAAAAACATCACGGGGTGGTGCGCATTGTATGGGTGTGTGTTACATTACATTCACTAGTAGGAGTGAGAAAAACATCACGGGGTGGTGCGCATTGTATGGGTGTGTGTTACATTACATTCACTAGTAGGATTCAGAACTAGTAGGAGTGAGAAAAACATCACGGGGTGGTGCGCATTGTATGGGTGTGTGTTACATTACATTCACTAGTAGGAGTGAGAAAAACATCACGGGGTGGTGCGCATTGTATGGGTGTGTGTTACATTACATTCACTAGTAGGAGTGAGAAAAACATCACGGGGTGGTGCGCATTGTATGGGTGTGTGTTTCATTACATTCACTACTAGGAGTGAGAAAAACATCACGGGGTGGTGCGCATTGTATGGGTGTGTGTTACATTACATTCACTAGCAGGAGTGAGAAAAGCATCACGGGGTGGTGACCATTGTATTGGTGTGTGTTACATTACATTCACTAGCAGGAGTGAGAAAAACATCACGGGGTGGTGCGCATTGTATGGGTGAGTGTTACATTACATTCACTACTAGGAGTGAGAAAAAGATCACGGGGTGGTGCGCATTGTATGGGTGTGTGTTACATTACATTCACTAGTAGGAGTGAGAAAAACATCACGGGGTGGTGCGCATTGTATGGGTGTGTGTTTCATTACATTCACTACTAGGAGGGAGAAAAACATCACGGGGTGGTGCGCATTGTATGGGTGTGTGTTACATTACATTCACTAGCAGGAGTGAGAAAAGCATCACGGGGTGGTGACCATTGTATTGGTGTGTGTTACATTACATTCACTAGCAGGAGTGAGAAAAACATCACGGGGTGGTGCGCATTGTATGGGTGTGTGTTACATTACATTCACTAGCAGGAGTGAGAAAAACATCACGGGGTGGTGCGCATTGTATGGGTTTGTGTTGCATTACATTCACTAGTAGGATTGAGAAAAACATCACGGGGAGGTGCGCATTGTATGGATGTGTGTTACATTACATTCACTAGCAGCAGTGAGAAAAACATCATGGGGTGGTGCACATTGTATGGGTGTGTGTTACATTACATTCACTAGTAGGAGTGAGAAAAACATCACGTGGTGGTGCGCATTATATGGGTGTGTGTTACATTACATTCACTAGCAGGAGTGAGAAAAACATCACGGGGTGGTACGCATTGCATGGGTGTGTGTTACATTACATTCACTAGCAGGAGTGAGAAAAACATCACGGGGTGGTGCGCATTGTATGGGTGAGTGTTACATTACATTCACTACTAGGAGTGAGAAAAACATCACGGGGCGGTGCGCATTGTATGGGTGTGTGTTACATTACATTCACTAGTAGGAGTGAGAAAAACATCACGGGGTGATGCGCATTGTATGGGTGTGTGTTACATTACATTCACTAGCAGGAGTGAGAAAAACATCACGGGGTGGTGCGCATTGTATGGGTGTGTGTTACATTACATTCACTAGTAGGAGTGAGAAAAACATCACGGGGTGGTGCGCATTGTATGGGTGTGTGTTACATTAGATTCACTAGTAGAAGTGAGAAAAACATCATGGGGTGGTGTCCATTGTATGGGTGTGTGTTACATTACATTCACTAGTAGGAGTGAGAAAAACATCACGGGGTGGTGCGCATTGTATGGGTGTGTGTTACATTACATTCACTAGTAGGATTGAGAAAAACATCACGGGGTGGTGCGCATTGTATGGGTGTGTGTTACATTACATTCACTAGCAGCAGTGAGAAAAACATCAGGGGGTGGTGCGCATTGTATGGGTGTGTGTTACATTACATTCACTAGCAGGAGTGAGAAAAACATCACGGGGTGGTGCGCATTGTATGGGTGTGTGTTACATTACATTCACTAGCAGGAGTGAGAAAAACATCACGGGGTGGTGCGCATTGTATGGGTGAGTGTTACATTACATTCACTACTAGGAGTGAGAAAAACATAACGGGGTGGTGCGCATTGTATGGGTGTGTGTTACATTACATTCACTAGTAGGAGTGAGAAAAACATCACGGGGTGGTGCGCATTGTATGGGTGTGTGTTTCATTACATTCACTACTAGGAGTGAGAAAAACATCACGGGGTGGTGCGCATTGTATGGGTGTGTGTTACATTACATTCCCTAGCAGGAGTGAGAAAAGCATCACGGGGTGGTGACCATTGTATTGGTGTGTGTTACATTACATTCACTAGCAGGAGTGAGAAAAACATCACGGGGTGGTGCGCATTGTATGGGTGTGTGTTACATTACATTCACTAGCAGGAGTGAGAAAAACATCACGGGGTGGTGCGCATTGTATGGGTGTGTGTTACATTACATTCACTAGCAGGAGTGAGTAAAACATCACTGGGTGGTGCGCATTGTATGGGTGTGTGTTACATTAGATTCACTAGTAGGAGTGAGAAAAACTTCACGGGGTGGTGCGCATTGTATGGGTGTGTGTTACATTACATTCACTAGTAGGAGTGAGAAAAATATCACGGGGTGGTGCGCATTGTATGGGTGTGTGTTACATTACATTCACTAGTAGGAGTGAGAAAAACATCACGGGGTGGTGCGCATTGTATGGGTGTGTGTTTCATTACATTCACTAGCAGGAGTGAGAAAAACATCACTGGGTGGTGCGCATTGTATGGGTGTGTGTTACATTACATTCACTAGCAGGAGTGAGAAAAACATCACGGGGTGGTGCGCATTGTATGGGTGTGTGTTACATTACATTCACTAGCAGGAGTGAGAAAAACATCACGGGGTGGTGCGCATTGTATGGGTGAGTGTTACATTACATTCACTACTAGGAGTGAGAAAAACATCACGGGGTGGTGCGCATTGTATGGGTGTGTGTTACATTACATTCACTAGCAGGAGTGAGAGAAACATCACGGGGTGGTGCGCATTGTATGGGTGTGTGTTTCATTACATTCACTACTAGGAGTGAGAAAAACATCACGGGGTGGTGCGCATTGTATGGGTGTGTGTTACATTACATTCACTAGCAGGAGTGAGAAAAGCATCACGGGGTGGTGACCATTGTATGGGTGTGTGTTACATTACATTCACTAGCAGGAGTGAGAAAAACATCACGGGGTGGTGCGCATTGTATGGGTGAGTGTTACATTACATTCACTACTAGGAGTGAGAAAAACATCACGGGGCGGTGCACATTGTATGGGTGTGTGTTACATTACATTCACTAGTAGAAGTGAGAAAAACATCACGGGGTGATGCGCATTGTATGGGTGTGTGTTACATTACATTCACTAGCAGGAGTGAGAAAAACATCACGGGGTGGTGCGCATTGTATGGGTGTGTGTTACATTACATTCACTAGTAGGAGTGAGAAAAACATCACGGGGTGGTGCGCATTGTATGGGTGTGTGTTACATTACATTCACTAGCAGCAGTGAGAAAAACATCAGGGGGTGGTGCGCATTTTATGGGTGTGTGTTACATTACATTCACTAGCAGGAGTGAGAAAAACATCACGGGGTGGTGCGCATTGTATGGGTGTGTGTTACATTACATTCACTAGTAGGAGTGAGAAAAACATCACGGGGTGGTGCGCATTGTATGGGTGTGTGTTACATTACATTCACTAGTAGGAGTGAGAAAAACATCACGGGGTGGTGCGCATTGTATGGGTGTGTGTTACATTACATTCACTAGTAGGATTCAGAACTAGTAGGAGTGAGAAAAACATCACGGGGTGGTGTGCATTGTATGGGTGTGTGTTACATTACATTCACTAGTAGGAGTGAGAAAAACATCACGGGGTGGTGCGCATTGTATGGGTGTGTGTTACATTACATTCACTAGTAGGAGTGAGAAAAACATCACGGGGTGGTGCGCATTGTATGGGTGTGTGTTACATTAGATTCACTAGTAGGAGTGAGAAAAACATCACGGGGTGGTGCCCATTGTATGGGTGTGTGTTACATTACATTCACTAGTAGGAGTGAGAAAAACATCACGGGGTGGTGCGCATTGTATGGGTTTGTGTTACATTACATTCACTAGTAGGATTGAGAAAAACATCACGGGGAGGTGCGCATTGTATGGATGTGTGTTACATTACATTCACTAGCAGAAGTGAGAAAAACATCATGGGGTGGTGCACATTGTATGGGTGTGTGTTACATTACATTCACTAGTAGGAGTGAGAAAAACATCACGGGGTGGTGCGCATTGTATGGGTGTGTGTTACATTACATTCACTAGTAGGAGTGAGAAAAACATCACGGGGTGGTGCGCATTGTATGGGTGTGTGTTTCATTACATTCACTACTAGGAGTGAGAAAAACATCACGGGGTGGTGCGCATTGTATGGGTGTGTGTTACATTACATTCACTAGCAGGAGTGAGAAAAGCATCACGGGGTGGTGACCATTGTATTGGTGTGTGTTACATTACATTCACTAGCAGGAGTGAGAAAAACATCACGGGGTGGTGCGCATTGTATGGGTGAGTGTTACATTACATTCACTACTAGGAGTGAGAAAAACATCACGGGGTGGTGCGCATTGTATGGGTGTGTGTTACATTACATTCACTAGTAGGAGTGAGAAAAACATCACGGGGTGGTGCGCATTGTATGGGTGTGTGTTTCATTACATTCACTACGAGGAGGGAGAAAAACATCACGGGGTGGTGCGCATTGTATGGGTGTGTGTTACATTACATTCACTAGCAGGAGTGAGAAAAGCATCACGGGGTGGTGACCATTGTATTGGTGTGTGTTACATTACATTCACTAGCAGGAGTGAGAAAAACATCACGGGGTGGTGCGCATTGTATGGGTGTGTGTTACATTACATTCACTAGCAGGAGTGAGAAAAACATCACGGGGTGGTGCGCATTGTATGGGTTTGTGTTGCATTACATTCACTAGTAGGATTGAGAAAAACATCACGGGGAGGTGCGCATTGTATGGATGTGTGTTACATTACATTCACTAGCAGCAGTGAGAAAAACATCATGGGGTGGTGCACATTGTATGGGTGTGTGTTACATTACATTCACTAGTAGGAGTGAGAAAAACATCACGTGGTGGTGCGCATTATATGGGTGTGTGTTACATTACATTCACTAGCAGGAGTGAGAAAAACATCACGGGGTGGTACGCATTGCATGGGTGTGTGTTACATTACATTCACTAGCAGGAGTGAGAAAAACATCACGGGGTTGCGCGCATTGTATGGGTGTGTGTTACATTACATTCACTAGCAAGAGTGAGAAAAACATCACGGGGTGGTGCGCATTGTATGGGTGTGTGTTACATTAGATTCACTAGTAGGAGTGAGAAAAACATCACGGGGTGGTGCGCATTGTATGGGTGTGTGTTACATTACATTCACTAGCAGGAGTGAGAAAAACATCACGGGGTTGCGCGCATTGTATGGGTGTGTGTTACATTACATTCACTAGCAAGAGTGAGAAAAACATCACGGGGTGGTGCGCATTGTATGGGTGTGTGTTACATTAGATTCACTAGTAGGAGTGAGAAAAACATCACGGGGTGGTGCGCATTGTATGGGTGTGTGTTACATTAGATTCACTAGTAGGAGTGAGAAAAACGTCACGGGGTGGTGCGCATTGTATGGGTGTGTGTTACATTAGATTCAGTAGTAGGAGTGAGAAAAACATCACGGGGTTGCGCGCATTGTATGGGTGTGTGTTACATTACATTCACTAGCAAGAGTGAGAAAAACATCACGGGGTGGTGCGCATTATATGGGTGTGTGTTACATTACATTCACTAGCAGGAGTGAGAAAAACATCACGGGGTGGTACGCATTGCATGGGTGTGTGTTACATTACATTCACTAGCAGGAGTGAGAAAAACATCACGGGGTTGCGCGCATTGTATGGGTGTGTGTTACATTACATTCACTAGCAAGAGTGAGAAAAACATCACGGGGTGGTGCGCATTGTATGTGTGTGTGTTACATTAGATTCACTAGTAGGAGTGAGAAAAACATCACGGGGTGGTGCGCATTGTATGGGTGTGTGTTACATTAGATTCACTAGTAGGAGTGAGAAAAACGTCACGGGGTGGTGCGCATTGTATGGGTGTGTGTTACATTACATTCACTACTAGGAGTGAGAAAAACGTCACGGGGTGGTTCGCATTGTATGGGTGTGTGTTACATTACATTCACTAGTAGGTGTGAGAAAAACATCACAGGGTGGTGCGCATTGTATGGGTGTGTGTTACATTACATTCACTAGTAGCAGTGAGAAAAACATCACGGGGTGGTGCGCATTGTATGGGTGTGTGTTACATTACATTCACTAGTAGGAGTGAGAAAAACATCACGAGGTGGTGCGCATTGTAAGGGTGTGTGTTACATTACATTCACTACTAGGAGTGAGAAAAACATCACGGGGTGGTGTGAATCTGAGGGTCTGAATTAGGATAAGCATTGAGTGGCAATGTAGGATGGAGAAAAGCACAGCGGGGTGGTCAGCATGGGGAGGTCAGGGAACATGCAGTGGCAATGTAGGATAGGTTTCTGAAAAACATCACGAGGTGGTGCGCATTGTATGGGTGTGTGTTACATTACATTCACTAGTAGGAGTGAGAAAAACATGACGGGGTGGTGCGCATTGTATGGGTGTGTGTTACATTACATTCACTAGTAGGAGTGAGAAAAACATCACGGGGTGGTGCGCATTGTATGGGTGTGTGTTACATTACATTCACTAGTAGGAGTGAGAAAAACATCGCGGGGTGGTGCGCTTTGTATGGGTGTGTGTTACATTAGATTCACTAGTAGGAGTGAGAAAAACATCACGGGGTGGTGCGCATTGTATGGGTGTGTGTTACATTAGATTCAGTAGTAGGAGTGAGAAAAACATCACGGGGTGGTGCGCATTGTATGGGTGTGTGTTACATTAGATTCAGTAGTAGGAGTGAGAAAAACATCACGGGGTGGTGCGCATTGTATGGGTGTTGTTACATTTCATTCACTAGTAGGAGTGAGAAAAACATCACGGGGTGGTGCGCATTGTATGGGTGTGTGTTACATTACATTCACTAGTAGGAGTGAGAAAAACATCACGGATTGGTGCACATTGTATGGGTGTGTGTTACATTTGATTCAGTAGTACGAGTGAGAAAAACATCACGGGGTGGTGCGCATTGTATGGGTGTGTGTTACATTACATTCACTAGTAGGAGTGAGAAAAACATCACAGGGTGGTGCGCATTGTATGGGTGTGTGTTACATTACATTCACTAGTAGGAGTGAGAAAAACATCACGGGGTGGTGCGCATTGTATGGGTGTGTGTTACATTACGTTCACTAGCAGGAGTGAGAAAAACATCACGGGGTGGTGCGCATTGTATGGGTGTGTGTTACATTACATTCACTAGCAGGAGTGAGAAAAACATCACAGGGTGGTGCGCATTGTATGGGTGTGTGTTACATTACATTCACTAGCAGGAGTGAGAAAAACATCACTGGGTGGTGCGCATTGTATGGGTGTGTGTTACATTAGATTCACTAGCAGGAGTGAGAAAAACATCACGGGGTGGTGCGCATTGTATGGGTGTGTGTTACATTACATTCACTAGTAGGAGTGAGAAAAACATCACGGGGTGGTGCGCATTGTATGGGTGTGTGTTACATTAGATTCACTAGTAGAAGTGAGAAAAACATCATGGGGTGGTGTCCATTGTATGGGTGTGTGTTACTTTACATTCACTAGTAGGAGTGAGAAAAACATCACGGGGTGGTGCGCATTGTATGGGTGTGTGTTACATTACATTCACTAGTAGGAGTGAGAAAAACATCACGGGGTGGTGCGCATTGTATGGGTGTGTGTTACATTACATTCACTAGCAGCAGTGAGAAAAACATCAGGGGGTGGTGCGCATTGTATGGGTGTGTGTTACATTACATTCACTAGCAGGAGTGAGAAAAACATCACGGGGTGGTGCGCATTGTATGGGTGTGTGTTACATTACATTCACTAGTAGGAGTGAGAAAAACATCACCGGGTGGTGCGCATTGTATGCGTGTGTGTTACATTACATTCACTAGTAGGAGTGAGAAAAAGATCACGGGGTGGTGCGCATTGTATGGGTGTGTGTTACATTACATTCACTAGTAGGATTCAGAACTAGTAGGAGTGAGAAAAACATCACGGGGTGGTACGCATTGTATGGGTGTGTGTTACATTACATTCACTAGTAGGAGTGAGAAAAACATCACGGGGTGGTGCGCATTGTATGGGTGTGTGTTACATTACATTCACTAGTAGGAGTGAGAAAAACATCACGGGGTGGTGCGCATTGTATGGGTGTGTGTTACATTAGATTCACTCGTAGGAGTGAGAAAAACATCACGGGGTGGTGCCCATTGTATGGGTGTGTGTTACATTACATTCACTAGTAGGAGTGAGAAAAACATCACGGGGTGGTGCGCATTGTATGGGTTTGTGTTACATTACATTCACTAGTAGGATTGAGAAAAACATCACGGGGAGGTGCGCATTGTATGGATGTGTGTTACATTACATTCACTAGCAGCAGTGAGAAAAACATCATGGGGTGGTGCACATTGTATGGGTGTGTGTTACATTACATTCACTAGTAGGAGTGAGAAAAACATCACGGGGTGGTGCGCATTGTACGGGTGTGTGTTACATTACATTCACTAGCAGGAGTGAGAAAAACATCACGTGGTGGTACGCATTGCATGGGTGTGTGTTACATTACATTCACTAGCAGGAGTGAGAAAAACATCACGGGGTGGCGCGCATTGTATGGGTGTGTGTTACATTACATTCACTAGCAAGAGTGAGAAAAACATCACGGGGTGGTGCGCATTGTATGGGTGTGTGTTACATTAGATTCACTAGTAGGAGTGAGAAAAACATCACGGGGTGGTGCGCATTGTATGGGTGTGTGTTACATTAGATTCACTAGTAGGAGTGAGAAAAACGTCACGGGGTGGTGCGCATTGTATGGGTGTGTGTTACATTACATTCACTACTAGGAGTGAGAAAAACGTCACGGGGTGGTGCGCATTGTATGGGTGTGTGTTACATTACATTCACTAGTAGGAGTGAGAAAAACATCACAGGGTGGTGCGCATTGTATGGGTGTGTGTTACATTACATTCACTAGTAGCAGTGAGAAAAACATCACGGGGTGGTGCGCATTGTATGGGTGTGTGTTACATTACATTCACTAGTAGGAGTGAGAAAAACATCACGGGGTGGTGCGCATTGTATGGGTGTGTGTTACATTACATTCACTAGTAGGAGTGAGAAAAACATCGCGGGGTGGTGCGCTTTGTATGGGTGTGTGTTACATTACATTCACTAGCAGGAGTGAGAAAAACATCACTGGGTGGTGCGCATTGTATGGGTGTGTGTTACATTAGATTCACTAGTAGGAGTGAGAAAAACATCACGGGGTGGTGCGCATTGTATGGGTGTGTGTTACATTACATTCACTAGTAGGAGTGAGAAAAACATAACGGGGTGGTGCGCATTGTATGGGTGTGTGTTACATTACATTCACTAGTAGGAGTGAGAAAAACATCACGAGGTGGTGCGCATTGTAAGGGTGTGTGTTACATTACATTCACTACTAGGAGTGAGAAAAACATCACGGGGTGGTGTGAATCTGAGGGTCTGAATTAGGATAAGCATTGAGTGGCAATGTAGGATGGAGAAAAGCACAGCGGGGTGGTCAGCATGGGGAGGTCAGGGAACATGCAGTGGCAATGTAGGATAGGTTTCTGAAAAACATCACGAGGTGGTGCGCATTGTATGGGTGTGTGTTACATTACATTCACTAGTAGGAGTGAGAAAAACATCACGGGGTGGTGCGCATTGTATGGGTGTGTGTTACATTACATTCACTAGTAGGAGTGAGAAAAACATCACGGGGTGGTGCGCATTGTATGCGTGTGTGTTACATTACATTCACTAGTAGGAGTGAGAAAAACATCGCGGGGTGGTGCGCTTTGTATGGGTGTGTGTTACATTAGATTCACTAGTAGGAGTGAGAAAAACATCACGGGGTGGTGCGCATTGTATGGGTGTGTGTTACATTAGATTCAGTAGTAGGAGTGAGAAAAACATCACGGGGTGGTGCGCATTGTATGGGTGTGTGTTACATTAGATTCAGTAGTAGGAGTGAGAAAAACATCACGGGGTGGTGCGCATTGTATGGGGGTGTGTTACATTTCATTCACTAGTAGGAGTGAGAAAAACATCACGGGGTGGTGCGCATTGTATGGGTGTGTGTTACATTACATTCACTAGTAGGAGTGAGAAAAACATCACGGATTGGTGCACATTGTATGGGTGTGTGTTACATTAGATTCAGTAGTAGGAGTGAGAAAAACATCACGGGGTGGTGCGCATTGTATGGGTGTGTGTTACATTACATTCACTAGTAGGAGTGAGAAAAACATCACAGGGTGGTGCGCATTGTATGGGTGTGTGTTACATTACATTCACTAGTAGGAGTGAGAAAAACATCATGGGGTGGTGCGCATTGTATGGGTGTGTGTTACATTACGTTCACTAGCAGGAGTGAGAAAAACATCACGGGGTGGTGCGCATTGTATGGGTGTGTGTTACATTACATTCACTAGCAGGAGTGAGAAAAACATCACAGGGTGGTGCGCATTGTATGGGTGTGTGTTACATTACATTCACTAGCAGGAGTGAGAAAAACATCACTGGGTGGTGCGCATTGTATGGGTGTGTGTTACATTAGATTCACTAGTAGGAGTGAGAAAAACATCACGGGGTGGTGCGCATTGTATGGGTGTGTGTTACATTACATTCACTAGTAGGAGTGAGAAAAATATCACGGGGTGGTGCGCATTGTATGGGTGTGTGTTACATTACATTCACTAGTAGGAGTGAGAAAAACATCACGGGGTGGTGCGTATTGTATGGGTGTGTGTTTCATTACATTCACTACCAGGAGTGAGAAAAACATCACGGGGTGGTGCGCATTGTATGGGTGTGTGTTACATTACATTCACTAGCAGGAGTGAGAAAAACATCACGGGGTGGTGCGCATTGTATGGGTGTGTGTTACATTACATTCACTAGCAGGAGTGAGAAAAACATCACGGGGTGGTGCGCATTGTATGGGTGTGTGTTTCATTACATTCACTACTAGGAGTGAGAAAAACATCACGGGGTGGTGCGCATTGTATGGGTGTGTGTTACATTACATTCACTAGTAGCAGTGAGAAAAACATCACGGGGTGGTGCGCATTGTATGGGTGTGTGTTACATTACATTCACTAGTAGGAGTGAGAAAAACATCACGAGGTGGTGCGCATTGTAAGGGTGTGTGTTACATTACATTCACTACTAGGAGTGAGAAAAACATCACGGGGTGGTGTGAATCTGAGGGTCTGAATTAGGATAAGCATTGAGTGGCAATGTAGGATGGAGAAAAGCACAGCGGGGTGGTCAGCATGGGGAGGTCAGGGAACATGCAGTGGCAATGTAGGATAGGTTTCTGAAAAACATCACGAGGTGGTGCGCATTGTATGGGTGTGTGTTACATTACATTCACTAGTAGGAGTGAGAAAAACATCACGGGGTGGTGCGCATTGTATGGGTGTGTGTTACATTACATTCACTAGTAGGAGTGAGAAAAACATCGCGGGGTGGTGCGCTTTGTATGGGTGTGTGTTACATTAGATTCACTAGTAGGAGTGAGAAAAACATCACGGGGTGGTGCGCATTGTATGGGTGTGTGTTACATTAGATTCAGTAGTAGGAGTGAGAAAAACATCACGGGGTGGTGCGCATTGTATGGGTGTGTGTTACATTAGATTCAGTAGTAGGAGTGAGAAAAACATCACGGGGTGGTGCGCATTGTATGGGTGTGTGTTACATTTCATTCACTAGTAGGAGTGAGAAAAACATCACGGGGTGGTGCGCATTGTATGGGTTTGTGTTACATTACATTCACTAGTAGGAGTGAGAAAAACATCACGGATTGGTGCACATTGTATGGGTGTGTGTTACATTAGATTCAGTAGTAGGAGTGAGAAAAACATCACGGGGTGGTGCGCATTGTATGGGTGTGTGTTACATTACATTCACTAGTAGGAGTGAGAAAAACATCACAGGGTGGTGCGCATTGTATGGGTGTGTGTTACATTACATTCACTAGTAGGAGTGAGAAAAACATCATGGGGTGGTGCGCATTGTATGGGTGTGTGTTACATTACGTTCACTAGCAGGAGTGAGAAAAACATCACGGGGTGGTGCGCATTGTATGGGTGTGTGTTACATTACATTCACTAGCAGGAGTGAGAAAAACATCACAGGGTGGTGCGCATTGTATGGGTGTGTGTTACATTACATTCACTAGCAGGAGTGAGAAAAACATCACTGGGTTTTGCGCATTGTATGGGTGTGTGTTACATTAGATTCACTAGTAGGAGTGAGAAAAACATCACGGGGTGGTGCGCATTGTATGGGTGTGTGTTACATTACATTCACTAGTAGGAGTGAGAAAAATATCACGGGGTGGTGCGCATTGTATGGGTGTGTGTTACATTACATTCACTAGTAGGAGTGAGAAAAACATCACGGGGTGGTGCGTATTGTATGGGTGTGTGTTTCATTACATTCACTACTAGGAGTGAGAAAAACATCACGGGGTGGTGCGCATTGTATGGGTGTGTGTTACATTACATTCACTAGCAGGAGTGAGAAAAACATCACGGGGTGGTGCGCATTGTATGGGTGTGTGTTACATTACATTCACTAGCAGGAGTGAGAAAAACATCACGGGGTGGTGCGCATTGTATGGGTGAGTGTTACATTACATTCACTACTAGGAGTGAGAAAAACATCACGGGGTGGTGCGCATTGTTTGGGTGTGTGTTACATTACATTCACTAGTAGGAGTGAGAAAAACATCACGGGGTGGTGCGCATTGTATGGGTGTGTGTTTCATTACATTCACTAGCAGGAGTGAGAAAAACATCACGGGGTGGTGCGCATTGTATGGGTGTGTGTTACATTACATTCACTAGCAGGAGTGAGAAAAGCATCACGGGGTGGTGACCATTGTATTGGTGTGTGTTACATTACATTCACTAGCAGGAGTGAGAAAAACATCACGGGGTGGTGCGCATTGTATGGTTGAGTGTTACATTACATTCACTACTAGGAGTGAGAAAAACATCACGGGGTGGTGCGCATTGTATGGGTGTGTGTTACATTACATTCACTAGTAGGAGTGAGAAAAACATCACGGGGTGGTGCGCATTGTATGGGTGTGTGTTTCATTACATTCACTACTAGGAGTGAGAAAAACATCACGGGGTGGTGCGCATTGTATGGGTGTGTGTTACATTACATTCACTAGCAGGAGTGAGAAAAACATCACGGGGTGGTGACCATTGTATTGGTGTGTGTTACATTACATTCACTAGCAGGAGTGAGAAAAACATCACGGGGTGGTGCGCATTGTATGGGTGTGTGTTACATTACATTCACTAGCAGGAGTGAGAAAAACATCACGGGGTGGTGCGCATTGTATGGGTGTGTGTTACATTACATTCACTAGCAGGAGTGAGTAAAACATCACTGGGTGGTGCGCATTGTATGGGTGTGTGTTACATTAGATTCACTAGTAGGAGTGAGAAAAACATCACGGGGTGGTGCGCATTGTATGGGTGTGTGTTACATGACATTCACTAGTAGGAGTGAGAAAAATATCACGGGGTGGTGCGCATTGTATGGGTGTGTGTTACATTACATTCACTAGTAGGAGTGAGAAAAACATCACGGGGTGGTGCGCATTGTATGGGTGTGTGTTTCATTACATTCACTAGTAGGAGTGAGAAAAACATCACGGGGTGGTGCGCATTGTATGGGTGTGTGTTACATTACATTCACTAGCAGGAGTGAGAAAAACATCACGGGGTGGTGCGAATTGTATGGGTGTGTGTTACATTACATTCACTAGCAGGAGTGAGAAGAACATCACGGGGTGGTGCGCATTGTATGGGTGAGTGTTACATTACATTCACTACTAGGAGTGAGAAAAACATCACAGGGTGGTGCGCATTGTATGGGTGTGTGTTACATTACATTCACTAGTAGGAGTGAGAAAAACATCACGGGGTGGTGCGCATTGTATGGGTGTGTGTTTCATTACATTCACTACTAGGAGTGAGAAAAACATCACGGGGTGGTGCGCATTGTATGGGTGTGTGTTACATTACATACACTACTAGGAGTGAGAAAAGCATCACGGGGTGGTGACCATTGTATGGGTGTGTGTTACATTACATTCACTAGCAGGAGTGAGAAAAACATCACGGGGTGGTGCGCATTGTATGGGTGAGTGTTACATTACATGCACTACTAGGAGTGAGAAAAACATCACGGGGCGGTGCGCATTGTATGGGTGTGTGTTACATTAGATTCACTAGTAGGAGTGAGAAAAACATCACGGGGTGGTTCGCATTGTATGGGTGTGTGTTACATTACATTCACTAGCAGGAGTGAGAAAAACATCACGGGGTGGTGCGCATTGTATGGGTGTGTGTTACATTACATTCACTAGTAGGAGTGAGAAAAACATCACGGGGTGGTGCGCATTGTATGGGTGTGTGTTACATTAGATTCACTAGTAGAAGTGAGAAAAACATCATGGGTTGGTGCCCATTGTATGGGTGTGTGTTACATTACATTCACTAGTAGGAGTGAGAAAAACATCACGGGGTGGTGCGCATTGTATGGGTGTGTGTTACATTACATTCACTAGTAGGATTGAGAAAAACATCACTGGGTGGTGCGCATTGTATGGGTGTGTGTTACATTACATTCACTAGCAGCAGTGAGAAAAACATCAGGGGGTGGTGCGCATTGTATGGGTGTGTGTTACATTACATTCACTAGCAGGAGTGAGAAAAACATCACGGGGTGGTGCGCATTGTATGGGTGTGTGTTACATTACATTCACTAGTAGGAGTGAGAAAAACATCACGGGGTGGTGCGCATTGTATGGGTGTGTGTTACATTACATTCACTAGCAGCAGTGAGAAAAACATCAGAGGGTGGTGCGCATTGTATGGGTGTGTGTTACATTACATTCACTAGTAGGAGTGAGAAAAACATCACGGGGTGGTGCGCATTGTATGGGTGTGTGTTACATTACATTCACTAGTAGGAGTGAGAAAAACATCACGGGGTGGTGCGCATTGTATGGGTGTGTGTTACATTACATTCACTAGTAGGATTCAGAACTAGTAGGAGTGAGAAAAACATCACGGGGTGGTGCGCATTGTATGGGTGTGTGTTACATTACATTCACTAGTAGGAGTGAGAAAAACATCACGGGGTGGTGCGCATTGTATGGGTGTGTGTTACATTACATTCACTAGTAGGAGTGAGAAAAACATCACGGGGTGGTGCGCATTGTATGGGTGTGTGTTACATTAGATTCACTAGTAGGAGTGAGAAAAACATCACGGGGTGGTGCCCATTGTATGGGTGTGTGTTACATTACATTCACTAGTAGGAGTGAGAAAAACATCACGGGGTGGTGCGCATTGTATGGGTTTGTGTTACATTACATTCACTAGTAGGATTGAGAAAAACAGCACGGGGAGGTGCGCATTGAATGGATGTGTGTTACATTACATTCACTAGCA
The DNA here is from genome assembly GCF_034190915.1 of Cavia porcellus. Lineage (NCBI taxonomy): Eukaryota > Metazoa > Chordata > Mammalia > Rodentia > Caviidae > Cavia > Cavia porcellus. The sequence continues at coordinate 13,800 of NW_026947887.1, read as the reverse complement.
GCAGTGAGAAAAACATCTTGGGGTGGTGCACATTGTATGGGTGTGTGTTACATTACATTCACTAGTAGGAGTGAGAAAAACATCACGGGGTTGGTGCGCATTGTATGGGTGTGTGTTACATTACATTCACTAGTAGGAGTGAGAAAAACATCACGGGGTGGTGTGCATTATATGGGTGTGTGTTACATTACATTCACTAGCAGGAGTGAGAAAAACATCACGGGGTGGTGCGCATTGTATGGGTGTGTGTTACATTACATTCACTAGCAGGAGTGAGAAAAACATCACGGGGTGGTACGCATTGCATGGGTGTGTGTTACATTACATTCACTAGCAGGAGTGAGAAAAACATCACGGGGTGGCGCGCATTGTATGGGTGTGTGTTACATTACATTCACTAGCAAGAGTGAGAAAAACATCACGGGGTGGTGCGCATTGTATGGGTGTGTGTTACATTTCATTCACTAGTAGGAGTGAGAAAAACATCACGGGGTGGTGCGCATTGTATGGGTGTGTGTTACATTACATTCACTAGCAGCAGTGAGAAAAACATCAGGGGGTGGTGCGCATTGTATGGGTGTGTGTTACATTACATTCACTAGCAGGAGTGAGAAAAACATCACGGGGTGGTGCGCATTGTATGGGTGTGTGTTACATTACATTCACTAGTAGGAGTTAGAAAAACATCACGGGGTGGTGCGCATTGTATGGGTGTGTGTTACATTACATTCACTAGCAGCAGTGAGAAAAACATCAGAGGGTGGTGCGCATTGTATGGGTGTGTGTTACATTACATTCACTAGTAGGAGTGAGAAAAACATCACGGGGTGGTGCGCATTGTATGGGTGTGTGTTACATTACATTCACTAGTAGGAGTGAGAAAAACATCACGGGGTGGTGCGCATTGTATGGGTGTGTGTTACATTACATTCACTAGTAGGATTCAGAACTAGTAGGAGTGAGAAAAACATCACGGGGTGGTGCGCATTGTATGGGTGTGTGTTACATTACATTCACTAGTAGGAGTGAGAAAAACATCACGGGGTGGTGCGCATTGTATGGGTGTGTGTTACATTACATTCACTAGTAGGAGTGAGAAAAACATCACGGGGTGGTGCGCATTGTATGGGTGTGTGTTACATTAGATTCACTAGTAGGAGTGAGAAAAACATCACGGGGTGGTGCCAATTGTATGGGTGTGTGTTACATTACATTCACTAGTAGGAGTGAGAAAAACATCACGGGGTGGTACGCATTGTATGGGTTTGTGTTACATTACATTCACTAGTTGGATTGAGAAAAACAGCACGGGGAGGTGCGCATTGAATGGATGTGTGTTACATTACATTCACTAGCAGCAGTGAGAAAAACATCTTGGGGTGGTGCACATTGTATGGGTGTGTGTTACATTACATTCACTAGTAGGAGTGAGAAAAACATCACGGGGTTGGTGCGCATTGTATGGGTGTGTGTTACATTACATTCACTAGTAGGAGTGAGAAAAACATCACGGGGTGGTGTGCATTATATGGGTGTGTGTTACATTACATTCACTAGCAGGAGTGAGAAAAACATCACGGGGTGGTGCGCATTGTATGGGTGTGTGTTACATTACATTCACTAGCAGGAGTGAGAAAAACATCACGGGGTGGTACGCATTGCATGGGTGTGTGTTACATTACATTCACTAGCAGGAGTGAGAAAAACATCACGGGGTGGCGCGCATTGTATGGGTGTGTGTTACATTACATTCACTAGCAAGAGTGAGAAAAGCATCACGGGGTGGTGCGCATTGTATGGGTGTGTGTTACATTTCATTCACTAGTAGGAGTGAGAAAAACATCACGGGGTGGTGCGCATTGTATGGGTGTGTGTTACATTTCATTCACTAGCAGGAGTGAGAAAAACATCACGGGGTGGCGCGCATTGTATGGGTGTGTGTTACATTACATTCACTAGCAAGAGTGAGAAAAACATCACGGGGTGGTGCGCATTGTATGGGTGTGTGTTACATTTCATTCACTAGTAGGAGTGAGAAAAACATCACGGGGTGGTGCGCATTGTATGGGTGTGTGTTACATTACATTCACTAGTAGGAGTGAGAAAAACATCACAGGGTGGTGCGCATTTTATGGGTGTGTGTTACATTACATTCACTAGTAGGATTGAGAAAAACATCACGGGGTGGTGCGCATTGTATGGGTGTGTGTTACATTACATTCACTAGCAGCAGTGAGAAAAACAGCAGGGGGTGGTGCGCATTGTATGGGTGTGTGTTACATTTCATTCACTAGCAGGAGTGAGAAAAACATCACGGGGTGGTGCGCATTGTATGGGTGTGTGTTACATTACATTCACTAGTAGGAGTGAGAAAAACATCACGGGGTGGTGCGCATTGTATGGGTGTGTGTTACATTACATTCACTAGTAGGAGTGAGAAAAACATCACGGGGTGGTGCGCATTGTATGGGTGTGTGTTACATTACATTCACTAGTAGGATTCAGAACTAGTAGGAGTGAGAAAAACATCACGGGGTGGTGCGCATTGTATGGGTGTGTGTTACATTACATTCACTAGTAGGAGTGAGAAAAACATCACGGGGTGGTGCGCATTGTATGGGTGTGTGTTACATTACATTCACTAGTAGGAGAAAAACATCACGGGGTGGTGCGCATTGTATGGGTGTGTGTTACATTACATTCACTAGTAGGAGAAAAACATCACGGGGTGGTGCGCATTGTATGGGTGTGTGTTACATTAGATTCACTAGTAGGAGTGAGAAAAACATCACGGGGTGGTGCCCATTGTATGGGTGTGTGTTACATTACATTCACTAGTAGGAGTGAGAAAAACATCACGGGGTGGTGCGCATTGTATGGGTTTGTGTTACATTACATTCACTAGTAGGATTGAGAAAAACAGCACGGGGAGGTGCGCATTGTATGGATGTGTGTTACATTACATTCACTAGCAGCAGTGAGAAAAACATCATGGGGTGGTGCACATTGTATGGGTGTGTGTTACATTACATTCACTAGTAGGAGTGAGAAAAACATCACGGGGTGGTGCGCATTGTATGGGTGTGTGTTACATTACATTCACTAGTAGGAGTGAGAAAAACATCACGGGGTGGTGTGCATTATATGGGTGTGTGTTACATTACATTCACTAGCAGGAGTGAGAAAAACATCACGGGGTGGTGCGCATTGTATGGGTGTGTGTTACATTACATTCACTAGCAGGAGTGAGAAAAACATCACGGGGTGGTACGCATTGCATGGGTGTGTGTTACATTACATTCACTAGTAGGAGTGAGAAAAACATCACGGGGTGGTGCGCATTGTATGGGTGTGTGTTACATTACATTCACTAGTAGGATTGAGAAAAACATCACGGGGTGGTGCGCATTGTATGGGTGTGTGTTACATTACATTCACTAGTAGGATTGAGAAAAACATCACGGGGTGGTGCGCATTGTATGGGTGTGTGTTACATTACATTCACTAGCAGCAGTGAGAAAAACATCAGGGGGTGGTGCGCATTGTATGGGTGTGTGTTACATTTCATTCACTAGCAGGAGTGAGAAAAACATCACGGGGTGGTGCGCATTGTATGGGTGTGTGTTACATTACATTCACTAGTAGGAGTGAGAAAAACATCACGGGGTGGTGCGCATTGTATGGGTGTGTGTTACATTACATTCACTAGTAGGAGTGAGAAAAACATCACGGGGTGGTGCGCATTGTATGGGTGTGTGTTACATTACATTCACTAGTAGGATTCAGAACTAGTAGGAGTGAGAAAAACATCACGGGGTGGTGCGCATTGTATGGGTGTGTGTTACATTACATTCACTAGTAGGAGTGAGAAAAACATCACGGGGTGGTGCGCATTGTATGGGTGTGTGTTACATTACATTCACTAGTAGGAGTGAGAAAAACATCACGGGGTGGTGCGCATTGTATGGGTGTGTGTTACATTAGATTCACTAGTAGGAGTGAGAAAAACATCACGGGGTGGTGCCCATTGTATGGGTGTGTGTTACATTACATTCACTAGTAGGAGTGAGAAAAACATCACGGGGTGGTGCGCATTGTATGGGTTTGTGTTACATTACATTCACTAGTAGGATTGAGAAAAACATCACGGGGAGGTGCGCATTGTATGGATGTGTGTTACATTACATTCACTAGCAGCAGTGAGAAAAACATCATGGGGTGGTGCACATTGTATGGGTGTGTGTTACATTACATTCACTAGCAGGAGTGAGAAAAACATCACGGGGTGGTGCGCATTGTATGGGTGAGTGTTACATTACATTCACTACTAGGAGTGAGAAAAACATCACGGGGTGGTGCGCATTGTATGGGTGTGTGTTACATTACATTCACTAGTAGGAGTGAGAAAAACATCACGGGGTGGTGCGCATTGTATGGGTGTGTGTTACATTACATTCACTAGTAGGAGTGAGAAAAATATCACGGGGTGGTGCGCATTGTATGGGTGTGTGTTACATTACATTCACTAGTAGGAGTGAGAAAAACATCACGGGGTGGTGCGCATTGTATGGGTGTGTGTTTCATTACATTCACTACTAGGAGTGAGAAAAACATCACGGGGTGGTGCGCATTGTTTGGGTGTGTGTTACATTACATTCACTAGCAGGAGTGAGAAAAGCATCACGGGGTGGTGAGCATTGTATGGGTGTGTGTTACATTACATTCACTAGCAGGAGTGAGAAAAACATCACGGGGTGGTGCGCATTGTATGGGTGAGTGTTACATTACATTCACTACTAGGAGTGAGAAAATCATCACGGGGCGGTGCGCATTGTATGGGTGTGTGTTACATTACATTCACTAGTAGGAGTGAGAAAAACATCACGGGGTGGTGCGCATTGTATGGGTGTGTGTTACATTACATTCACTAGCAGGAGTGAGAAAAACATCACTGGGTGGTGCGCATTGTATGGGTGTGTGTTACATTACATTCACTAGTAGGAGTGAGAAAAACATCACGGGGTGGTGCGCATTGTATGGGTGTGTGTTACATTAGATTCACTAGTAGGAGTGAGAAAAACATCACGGGGTGGTGCCCATTGTATGGGTGTGTGTTACATTACATTCACTAGTAGGAGTGAAAAAAACATCACGGGGTGGTGCGCATTGTATGGGTGTATGTTACATTACATTCACTAGTAGGATTGAGAAAAACATCACGGGGTGGTGCGCATTGTATGGGTGTGTGCTACATTACATTCACTAGCAGCAGTGAGAAAAACATCACGGGGTGGTGCGCATTGTATGGGTGTGTGTTACATTACATTCACTAGCAGGAGTGAGAAAAACATCACGGGGTGGTGCGCATTGTATGGGTGTGTGTTACATTACATTCACTAGTAGGAGTGAGAAAAACATCACGGGGTGGTGCGCATTGTATGGGTGTGTGTTACATTACATTCACTAGCAGGAGTGAGAAAAACATCACGGGGTGGTGCGCATTGTATGGGTGTGTGTTACATTACATTCACTAGCAGGAGTGAGAAAAACATCACGGGGTGGTGCGCATTGTATGGGTGTGTGTTACATTACATTCACTAGCAGGAGTGAGAAAAACATCACGGGGTGGTGCGCATTGTATGGGTGTGTGTTACATTACATTCACTAGCTGGAGTGAGAAAAACATCACGGGGTGGTGCGCATTGTATGGGTGTGTGTTACATTACATTCACTAGCAGGAGTGAGAAAAACATCACGGGGTGGTGCGCATTGTATGGGTGTGTGTTACATTACATTCACTAGCAGGAGTGAGAAAAACATCACGGGGTGGTGCGCATTGTATGGGTGTGTGTTACATTACATTCACTAGCAGGAGTGAGAAAAACATCACTGGGTGGTGCGCATTGTATGGGTGTGTGTTACATTAGATTCACTAGTAGGAGTGAGAAAAACATCACGGGGTGGTGCGCATTGTATGGGTGTGTGTTACATTACATTCACTAGTAGGAGTGAGAAAAATATCACGGGGTGGTGCGCATTGTATGGGTGTGTGTTACATTACATTCACTAGTAGGAGTGAGAAAAACATCACGGGGTGGTGCGTATTGTATGGGTGTGTGTTTCATTACATTCACTACTAGGAATGAGAAAAACATCACGGGGTGGTGCGCATTGTATGGGTGTGTGTTACATTACATTCACTAGCAGGAGTGAGAAAAACATCACGGGGTGGTGCGCATTGTATGGGTGTGTGTTACATTACATTCACTAGCAGGAGGGAGAAAAACATCACGGGGTGGTGCGCATTGTATGGGTGAGTGTTACATTACATTCACTACTAAGAGTGAGAAAAACATCACGGGGTGGTGCGCATTGTATGGGTGTGTGTTACATTACATTCACTAGTAGGAGTGAGAAAAACATCACGGGGTGGTGCGCATTGTATGGGTGTGTGTTACATTACATTCACTAGTAGGAGTGAGAAAAATATCACGGGGTGGTGCGCATTGTATGGGTGTGTGTTACATTACATTCACTAGTAGGAGTGAGAAAAACATCACGGGGTGGTGCGCATTGTATGGGTGTGTGTTTCATTACATTCACTACTAGGAGTGAGAAAAACATCACGGGGTGGTGCGCATTGTATGGGTGTGTGTTACATTACATTCACTAGCAGGAGTGAGAAAAGCATCACGGGGTGGTGAGCATTGTATGGGTGTGTGTTACATTACATTCACTAACAGGAGTGAGAAAAACATCACGGGGTGGTGCGTATTGTATGGGTGAGTGTTACATTACATTCACTACTAGGAGTGAGAAAAACATCACGGGGCGGTGCGCATTGTATGGGTGTGTGTTACATTACATTCACTAGTAGGAGTGAGAAAAACATCACGGGGTGGTGCGCATTGTATGGGTGTGTGTTACATTACATTCACTAGCAGGAGTGAGAAAAACATCACGGGGTGGTGCGCATTGTATGGGTGTGTGTTACATTACATTCACTAGCAGGAGTGAGAAAAACATCACGGGGTGGTGCGCATTGTATGGGTGTGTGTTACATTAGATTCACTAGTAGAAGTGTGAAAAACATCATGGGGTGGTGCCCATTGTATGGGTGTGTGTTACATTACATTCACTAGTAGGAGTGAGAAAAACATCACGGGGTGGTGCGCATTGTATGGGTGTGTGTTACATTACATTCACTAGTAGGATTGAGAAAAACATCACGGGGTGGTGCGCATTGTATGGGTGTGTGTTACATTACATTCACTAGCAGCAGTGAGAAAAACATCAGGGGGTGGTGCGCATTGTATGAGTGTGTGTTACATTTCATTCACTAGCAGGAGTGAGAAAAACATCACGGGGTGGTGCGCATTGTATGGGTGTGTGTTACATTACATTCACTAGTAGGAGTGAGAAAAACATCACTTGGTGGTGCGCATTGTATGGGTGTGTGTTACATTACATTCACTAGTAGGAGTGAGAAAAACATCACGGGGTGGTGCGCATTGTATGGGTGTGTGTTACATTACATTCACTAGTAGGATTCAGAACTAGTAGGAGTGAGAAAAACATCACGGGGTGGTGCGCATTGTATGGGTGTGTGTTACATTACATTCACTAGTAGGAGTGAGAAAAACATCACGGGGTGGTGCGCATTGTATGGGTGTGTGTTACATTACATTCACTAGTAGGAGTGAGAAAAACATCACGGGGTGGTGCGCATTGTATGGGTGTGTGTTACATTAGATTCACTAGTAGGAGTGAGAAAAACATCACGGGGTGGTGCCCATTGTATGGGTGTGTGTTACATTACATTCACTAGTAGGCGTGAGAAAAACATCACGGGGTGGTGCGCATTGTATGGGTTTGTGTTACATTACATTCACTAGTAGGATTGAGAAAAACAGCACGGGGAGGTGCGCATTGTATGGATGTGTGTTACATTACATTCACTAGCAGCAGTGAGAAAAACATCATGGGGTGGTGCACATTGTATGGGTGTGTGTTACATTACATTCACTAGTAGGAGTGAGAAAAACATCACGGGGTGGTGCGCATTGTATGGGTGTGTGTTACATTACATTCACTAGTAGGAGTGAGAAAAACATCACGGGGTGGTGTGCATTATATGGGTGTGTGTTACATTACATTCACTAGCAGGAGTGAGAAAAACATCACGGGGTGGTGCGCATTGTATGGGTGTGTGTTACATTACATTCACTAGCAGGAGTGAGAAAAACATCACGGGGTGGTACGCATTGCATGGGTGTGTGTTACATTACATTCACTAGCAGGAGTGAGAAAAACATCACGGGGTGGCGCGCATTGTATGGGTGTGTGTTACATTACATTCACTAGCAAGAGTGAGAAAAACATCACGGGGTGGTGCGCATTGTATGGGTGTGTGTTACATTTCATTCACTAGTAGGAGTGAGAAAAACATCACGGGGTGGTGCGCATTGTATGGGTGTGTGTTACATTACATTCACTAGTAGGAGTGAGAAAAACATCACGGATTGGTGCACATTGTATGGGTGTGTGTTACATTTGATTCAGTAGTAGGAGTGAGAAAAACATCACGGGGTGGTGCGCATTGTATGGGTGTGTGTTACATTACATTCACTAGTAGGAGTGAGAAAAACATCACAGGGTGGTGCGCATTTTATGGGTGTGTGTTACATTACATTCACTAGCAGGAGTGAGAAAAACATCATGGGGTGGTGCGCATTGTATGGGTGTGTGTTACATTACGTTCACTAGCAGGACTGAGAAAAACATCACGGGGTGGTGCGCATTGTATGGGTGTGTGTTACATTACATTCACTAGCAGGAGTGAGAAAAACATCACGGGGTGGTGCGCATTGTATGGGTGTGTGTTACATTACATTCACTAGCAGGAGTGAGAAAAACATCACTGGGTGGTGCGCATTGTATGGGTGTGTGTTACATTAGATTCACTAGTAGGAGTGAGAAAAACATCACGGGGTGGTGCGCATTGTATGGGTGTGTGTTACATTACATTCACTAGTAGGAGTGAGAAAAATATCACGGGGTGGTGCGCATTGTATGGGTGTGTGTTACATTACATTCACTAGTAAGAGTGAGAAAAACATCACGGGGTGGTGCGTATTGTATGGGTGTGTGTTTCATTACATTCACTACTAGGAATGAGAAAAACATCACGGGGTGGTGCGCATTGTATGGGTGTGTGTTACATTACATTCACTAGCAGGAGTGAGAAAAACATCACGGGGTGGTGCGCATTGTATGGGTGTGTGTTACATTACATTCACTAGCAGGAGTGAGAAAAACATCACGGGGTGGTGCGCATTGTATGGGTGAGTGTTACATTACATTCACTACTAGGAGTGAGAAAAACATCACGGGGTGGTGCGCATTGTATGGGTGTGTGTTACATTACATTCACTAGTAGGAGTGAGAAAAACATCACGGGGTGGTGCGCATTGTATGGGTGTGTGTTACATTACATTCACTAGTAGGAGTGAGAAAAATATCACGGGGTGGTGCGCATTGTATGGGTGTGTGTTACATTACATTCACTAGTAGGAGTGAGAAAAACATCACGGGGTGGTGCGCATTGTATGGGTGTGTGTTTCATTACATTCACTACTAGGAGTGAGAAAAACATCACGGGGTGGTGTGCATTGTATGGGTGTGTGTTACATTACATTCACTAGCAGGAGTGAGAAAAGCATCACGGGGTGGTGAGCATTGTATGGGTGTGTGTTACATTACATTCACTAGCAGGAGTGAGAAAAACATCACGGGGTGGTGCGTATTGTATGGGTGAGTGTTACATTACATTCACTACTAGGAGTGAGAAAATCATCACGGGGCGGTGCGCATTGTATGGGTGTGTGTTACATTACATTCACTAGTAGGAGTGAGAAAAACATCACGGGGTGGTGCGCATTGTATGGGTGTGTGTTACATTACATTCACTAGCAGGAGTGAGAAAAACATCACTGGGTGGTGCGCATTGTATGGGTGTGTGTTACATTACATTCACTAGTAGGAGTGAGAAAAACATCACGGGGTGGTGCGCATTGTATGGGTGTGTGTTACATTAGATTCACTAGTAGGAGTGAGAAAAACATCACGGGGTGGTGCCCATTGTATGGGTGTGTGTTACATTACATTCACTAGTAGGAGTGAGAAAAACATCACGGGGTGGTGCGCATTGTATGGGTGTATGTTACATTACATTCACTAGTAGGATTGAGAAAAACATCACGGGGTGGTGCGCATTGTATGGGTGTGTGCTACATTACATTCACTAGCAGCAGTGAGAAAAACATCACGGGGTGGTGCGCATTGTATGGGTGTGTGTTACATTACATTCACTAGCAGGAATGAGAAAAACATCACGGGGTGGTGCGCATTGTATGGGTGTGTGTTACATTACATTCACTAGTAGGAGTGAGAAAAACATCACGGGGTGGTGCGCATTGTATGGGTGTGTGTTACATTACATTCACTAGTAGGAGTGAGAAAAACATCACGGGGTGGTGCGCATTGTATGGGTGTGTGTTACATTACATTCACTAGCAGGAGTGAGAAAAACATCACGGGGTGGTGCGCATTGTATGGGTGTGTGTTACATTACATTCACTAGCAAGAGTGAGAAAAACATCACGGGGTGGTGCGCATTGTATGGGTGTGTGTTACATTACATTCACTAGCTGGAGTGAGAAAAACATCACGGGGTGGTGCGCATTGTATGGGTGTGTGTTACATTACATTCACTAGCAGGAGTGAGAAAAACATCACGGGGTGGTGCGCATTGTATGGGTGTGTGTTACATTACATTCACTAGCAGGAGTGAGAAAAACATCACGGGGTGGTGCGCATTGTATGGGTGTGTGTTACATTACATTCACTAGCAGGAGTGAGAAAAACATCACTGGGTGGTGCGCATTGTATGGGTGTGTGTTACATTAGATTCACTAGTAGGAGTGAGAAAAACATCACGGGGTGGTGCGCATTGTATGGGTGTGTGTTACATTACATTCACTAGTAGGAGTGAGAAAAATATCACGGGGTGGTGCGCATTGTATGGGTGTGTGTTACATTACATTCACTAGTAGGAGTGAGAAAAACATCACGGGGTGGTGCGTATTGTATGGGTGTGTGTTTCATTACATTCACTACTAGGAATGAGAAAAACATCACGGGGTGGTGCGCATTGTATGGGTGTGTGTTACATTACATTCACTAGCAGGAGTGAGAAAAACATCACGGGGTGGTGCGCATTGTATGGGTGTGTGTTACATTACATTCACTAGCAGGAGGGAGAAAAACATCACGGGGTGGTGCGCATTGTATGGGTGAGTGTTACATTACATTCACTACTAGGAGTGAGAAAAACATCACGGGGTGGTGCGCATTGTATGGGTGTGTGTTACATTACATTCACTAGTAGGAGTGAGAAAAACATCACGGGGTGGTGCACATTGTATGGGTGTGTGTTACATTACATTCACTAGTAGGAGTGAGAAAAATATCACGGGGTGGTGCGCATTGTATGGGTGTGTGTTACATTACATTCACTAGTAGGAGTGAGAAAAACATCACGGGGTGGTGCGCATTGTATGGGTGTGTGTTTCATTACATTCACTACTAGGAGTGAGAAAAACATCACGGGGTGGTGCGCATTGTATGGGTGTGTGTTACATTACATTCACTAGCAGGAGTGAGAAAAGCATCACGGGGTGGTGAGCATTGTATGGGTGTGTGTTACATTACATTCACTAGCAGGAGTGAGAAAAACATCACGGGGTGGTGCGTATTGTATGGGTGAGTGTTACATTACATTCACTACTAGGAGTGAGAAAAACATCATGGGGCGGTGCGCATTGTATGGGTGTGTGTTACATTACATTCACTAGTAGGAGTGAGAAAAACATCACGGGGTGGTGCGCATTGTATGGGTGTGTGTTACATTACATTCACTAGCAGGAGTGAGAAAAACATCACTGGGTGGTGCGCATTGTATGGGTGTGTGTTACATTACATTCACTAGTAGGAGTGAGAAAAACATCACGGGGTGGTGCGCATTGTATGGGTGTGTGTTACATTAGATTCACTAGTTGGAGTGAGAAAAACATCACGGGGTGGTGCCCATTGTATGGGTGTGTGTTACATTACATTCACTAGTAGGAGTGAGAAAAACATCACGGGGTGGTGCGCATTGTATGGGTGTATGTTACATTACATTCACTAGTAGGATTGAGAAAAACATCACGGGGTGGTGCGCATTGTATGGGTGTGTGCTACATTACATTCACTAGCAGCAGTGAGAAAAACATCACGGGGTGGTGCGCATTGTATGGGTGTGTGTTACATTACATTCACTAGCAGGAGTGAGAAAAACATCACGGGGTGGTGCGCATTGTATGGGTGTGTGTTACATTACATTCACTAGTAGGAGTGAGAAAAACATCACGGGGTGGTGCGCATTGTATGGGTGTGTGTTACATTACATTCACTAGTAGGAGTGAGAAAAACATCACGGGGTGGTGCGCATTGTATGGGTGTGTGTTACATTACATTCACTAGCAGGAGTGAGAAAAACATCACGGGGTGGTGCGCATTGTATGGGTGTGTGTTACATTACATTCACTAGCAGGAGTGAGAAAAACATCACGGGGTGGTGCGCATTGTATGGGTGTGTGTTACATTACATTCACTAGCTGGAGTGAGAAAAACATCACGGGGTGGTGCGCATTGTATGGGTGTGTGTTACATTACATTCACTAGCAGGAGTGACAAAAACATCACGGGGTGGTGCGCATTGTATGGGTGTGTGTTACATTAGATTCACTAGCAGGAGTGAGAAAAACATCACGGGGTGGTGCGCATTGTATGGGTGTGTGTTACATTAGATTCATTAGTAGGAGTGAGAAAAACATCACGGGGTGGTGCGCATTGTATGGGTGTGTATTACATTAGATTCACTAGTAGGAGTGAGAAAAACATCACGGGGTGGTGCGCATGGTATGGGTGTGTGTTACATTACATTCACTAGTAGGAGTGAGAAAAACATCACGAGGTGGTGCGCATTGTATGAGTGAGTGTTACATTACATTCACTAGTAGGAGTGAGAAAAACATCACGGGGTGGTGCGCATTGTATGGGTGTGTGTTACATTACATTCACTACTAGGAGTGAGAAAAACGTCACGGGGTGGTGCGCATTGTAAGGGTGTGTGTTACATTACATTCACTAGTAGCAGTGAGAAAAACATCACGGGGTGGTGCGCATTGTATGGGTGTGTGTTACATTACATTCACTAGTAGGAGTGAGAAAAACATCACGGGGTGGTGCGCATTGTAAGGGTGTGTGTTACATTACATTCACTACTAGGAGTGAGAAAAACATCACGGGGTGGTGCCCATTGTATGGGTGTGTGTTACATTACATTCACTAGTAGGAGTGAGAAAAACATCACGGGGTGGTGCGCATTTTATGGGTGTGTGTTACATTAGATTCACTAGTAGGAGTGAGAAAAACATCACGGGGTGGTGCCCATTGTATGGGTGTGTGTTACATTACATTCACTAGTAGGAGTGAGAAAAACATCACGGGGTGGTGCGCATTGTATGGGTGTATGTTACATTACATTCACTAGTAGGATTGAGAAAAACATCATGGGGTGGTGCGCATTGTATGGGTGTGTGCTACATTACATTCACTAGCAACAGTGAGAAAAACATCACGGGGTGGTGCGCATTTTATGGGTGTGTGTTACATTACATTCACTAGCAGGAGTGA